>NC_088216.1:87229463-87256963 GCF_036934945.1 Oncorhynchus masou masou
TTTTATTTTATTTTAATCCCAGTCTCATCCCAGCAGGAGGCCTTTTGCCGTCATTGTAAGTAAGAATTTATTATTTCAACTGACTTGCTAAGTTAGATAAAGGTTAAATAAAACACATGTAAAACACACACACACAAGCCTGTCGTCCTGTTTAACAGTAGATCTGGATCACACTAATACTGACACCGGATCCTATTCTTCCAATATTTCCATTTGAGTCATTTAGCAGATGTTCTTATCCCAAGTCATGAATATCTTCCTAAGGCTAAGATACTGTAGGATGGTAAGGGCACTGACAATAGCTAAGTGGAGACTCATTACGCTAATGACGAATCACAGTAACACGTAATGCCTTCCCAAATTTGACCAATCATAACAGTAAGAAAAAGTGATCTCATTAGATTATAACATGGCATGATGAAGAGGAGGATCGCTGCTTGTGAAGATAATGTTAATAATGCTGTGATAATGCTGTGGGTCGGTCATCACACGTCGCACTGTAAGTGGCTGTTGCTTGAGTGGAGCAAAGTTACACGTCAATCGGAAAAGGAAAAGCTGTTTCATTTCAAAATACCTTGTCAATTTCCCTTTGGAGATGTTGTCAGGAGGGGTAGAGATTATTATTTTTTTACCTTGTTTTATTTTTATTTAAACAGGCAAGTCAGTTAAGAACACATTCTTATTTTCAATGACGGCCTAGAAACAGTGGGTTAACTGCCTGTTCAGGGGCAGAACGACAGATTTGTACCTTGTCAGCTCAGGGGTTTGAACTCACAACCTTCCGGTTACTAGTCCAATGCTCTAATCACTAGGCTACCCTGCCTCCCCAATGTTGTCAGGAGGGGTAGAGATGTTGTCAGGAGGGGCAGTGAGTGTAGAGATGTTGTCAGGAGGGGCAGTGAGTGTAGAGATGTTGTCAGGAGGGGCAGTGAGTGTAGAGATGTTGTCAGGAGGGGTAGTGAGTGTAGAGATGTTGTCAGGAGGGGTAGAGATGTTGTCAGGAGGGGTAGTGAGTGTAGAGATGTTGTCAGGAGGGGTAGTGAGTGTAGAGATGTTGTCAGGAGGGGCAGTGAGTGTAGAGATGTTGTCAGGAGGGGTAGTGAGTGTAGAGATGTTGTCAGGAGGGGTAGAGATGTTGTCAGGAGGGGTAGTGAGTGTAGAGATGTTGTCAGGAGGGGTAGAGATGTTGTCAGGAGGGGTAGTGAGTGTAGAGATGTTGTCAGGAGGGGTAGTGAGTGTAGAGATGTTGTCAGGAGGGGCAGTGAGTGTAGAGATGTTGTCAGGAGGGGTAGTGAGTGTAGAGATGTTGTCAGGAGGGGTAGTGAGTGTAGAGATGTTGTCAGGAGGGGTAGTGAGTGTAGAGATGTTGTCAGGAGGGGTAGAGATGTTGTCAGGAGGGGTAGTGAGTGTAGAGATGTTGTCAGAAGGGGTAGTGAGTGTAGAGATGTTGTCAGGAGGGGCAGTGAGTGTAGAGATGTTGTCAGGAGGGGTAGTGAGTTTAGAGATGTTGCCATGAGGGGAAGTGAGTGTAGAGATGTTGTCATGAGGGGCAGTGAGTGTCAAGATGTTGTCAGGAGGGGTAGTGAGTGTAGAGATGTCAGGAGGGGAAGTGAGTTCAGAGATGTTGCCATGAGGGGCAGTGAGTGTAGAGATGTTGTCAGGAGGGGTAGTGAGTGTAGAGATGTTGTCAGGAGGGGAAGTGAGTTTAGAGATGTTGTCAGAAGGGGAAGTGAGTGTAGAGATGTTGTCAGGAGGGGAAGTGAGTTTAGAGATGTTGTCAGGAGGGGAAGTGAGTTTAGAGATGTTGTCATGAGGGGTAGTGAGTGTAGAGATGTTGTCAGGAGGGGTAGTGAGTGTAGAGATGTTGTCAGGAGGGGTAGTGAGTGTAGAGATGTTGTCAGGAGGGGAAGCAAGATGCTCTTATTTGTGTATCCTTTGTTCACATCTGATGAACAAACCTCTGCTGAGCCGATAGGTCTCTGCCTTTCCCTCTGACGGACGTCACAATAAGACGATGCATCATAATAGATCCAATCTGCATAGCTAAGCCAATGACCGTGTCCCAAATGGCACCATATTACCCCGCATAGGGCTCAGGTTCAAAAGTAGTGCACTATATAGGGAACATGGTGCCATTTGGTATGTACGTTGAGACTTTACTATGACAGGAGACGCATGCTAAGTAAAATTGGCATCAGAGTCAATACTCTAGTTTTATTTGACAATAGAGTACATTACATGCCTTCCTTTCTCCTTTTTAAAGATTTCCTGTCATTTTATGCTTTTTTTTCCATTGATACTGACGGTCTGTTGAATAGAAGATAATTTTTTTTTAAAAAGGTCCGTTTGAAAATTTAATTTCCGTCGGTCGAGGTGTTAAGGAGACAACCTCCTGGGAGAGGAGGAGTGTCTACGTGTCAAAGCCCTATATGGTGCACTACTGGAGAATCCTATCCTCTCTGGTCAAAAGTAGTGCACTATAAAAGAGGGAATAGGATGCAAATTTTGGATTGACACAGAGTCTTTGTATTTTTCAACAGAAAACGTGTAAACATGTGGCAAAAAAAAAGTAGTCCTTAATAACTGGGATCTACTTAGATGTCAGAGGCTACTCGCACAGAGACAGAGTTGTAACTGAACCACTTCATTTTGTTCCTTTTAAACATACATTAAAAGAGACCCCAGAGCCCTGAGGAGAAGAGGAAGCAGATACCCATACAAGGATACATACGGTGATGCCCAAGACCAAATGATCGCAAGTTGACACAATACCCCCCCTCCCCCAATACATTCTAGACTTTATTGTCCCCAATTTAACTGTTCTTCTCTACGAAGTAACTGCCAGACCCTGACCTTAGAGAGCCTTTTTATTTCTCTATTTGGTTTGGTCAGGGTGTGATTAGGGTGGACATTCTATGTTTTCTAAAGCAGTGCGACACAAACAACAGAGTTACACATGGAATAAACAAACGTACAGTCAATAATACAGTAGAAAAAGTTTATATACAGTGTGTACAAATGAGGACAAGGGAGATAAGGCAATAAATAGGCCATGGTGGCGAAATAATGACAATATAGACATTAAACACCGGAGTGATAGATGTGCAGAAGATGAGTGTGCAAGTAGACATACTGGGGTGCAAAGGAGCAAAATAAATAACAGTGTGGGGATGAGGCAGTTGGATGGGCTAATTACAGATGGGCTATGTACAGCTATGTACAGGTGCAGTGATCTGTGAGGTGCTCAGACAGCTGGTGCTTAAAGTTAGTGAGGGAGATGTGAGTCTTCAGCTTCAGTGATTTTTGCAGATCGTTCCAGTCATTGGCAGCAGAGAACTGGAAGGAAAGGCGGCCAAAGTAGGAATTGGCTTTGGGGGTGATCAGTGAAATATACCTGCTGGAGCGCGTGCTACGGGTGGGTGTTGCAATGGTGACCAGTGAGCTGAGATAAGGCAGGGCTTTACCTAGCAAAGACTTATAGATGACCTGGAGCCAGTGGGTTTGGCGACGAATATGTAGTGAGGGCCAGCAAACGAGAGCATACAGGTCACAGTGGTGGGTAGAACATGGGGCTTTTGTGACAAAACAGATCGCCCTGTGATAGACTGCATCCAATTCGCTGAGTAGAGTGTTGGAGGTTATTTTGTAAATGACATCGCCGAAGTCACGGATCGGTAGGATAGTCAGTTTTATGAGGGTATGTTTGGCAGCATGAGTGAAGGATGATTTGTTGCAAAATAGGAAGCCGATTCTACTTCCTCCCTGACTTACAGGACAAAGCACACAACACAACACTACATAAAGAGAGACGACAACATAGCAAGATTATTATCCCCACCTACAAAATATTATTCTTTTTTTTCTCAAAGTAAGAAAAGCTATTCAATAATTGACTACATTTTTATTTTAAAAAATGCACTCAACAATTTACTGGATTAAAACATTTATGATATGGTTATATCGGATCATCTCTTCAGTGGGTCATATGATTGAGTGGAGTCTGGCCCAGGGGTGGGAAGGTGAACGGAAAGGCTCTTGAGCAACGAACCGCCCTTGCTGTCTCTGCTTGTCCGGTTCCCCTCTTTCCACTGGGATTCTCTGCCTCTAACCCTTTTACAGGGGCTCAGTCACTGGCTTACTGGGGCTCGTTCATACCGTCCCTAGGAGGGGTGCGTCACTTGAGTGGGTTGAGTCACTGATGTGATCATCCTGTCTGGGTTGGCGCCCCCACTTGGGTTGTGCCGTGGTGGAGATCTTTGTGGGCTATACTCGGCCTTGTCTCAGAATGGTAAGTTGGTGGTTGAAGATATCCCTTTAGTGGTGTGGGGGCTGTGCTTGGGCAAAGTGGGTGGGGTCATATCCTCCCTGTTTGGCCCTGTACGGGGGTGTCCTCGGATGGGGCCACAGTGTCTCCTGTCTCAGCCTCCAGTATTTATGCTGCAGTAGTTTATGTGTCGGGGGGCTAGGGTCAGTTTGTTATATCTGGAGTACCTCTCCTGTCCTATTCGGTGTCCTGTGTGAATTTAAGTGTGCTCTCTATAATTCTCTCTTTCTCTCTTTCTTTCTCTCTCTCGGAGGACCTGAGCCCTAGGACCATGCCTCAGGACTACCTGACATGATGACTCCTTGCTGTCCCCAGTCCACCTGGCCGTGCTGTTGCTCCAGTTTCAACTGTTATGCCTTATTATTATTGGACCATGCTGGTCATTTATGAGCATTTGAACATCTTGGCCATGTTCTGTTATAATCTCCACCCGGCCCAGACAGAAGAGGACTGGCCACCCCACATAGCCTGGTTCCTCTCTAGGTTTCTTCCTAGGTTTTGGCCTTTCTAGGGAGTTTTTCCTAGCCACCGTGCTTCTACACCTGCATTGCTTGCTGTTTGGGGTTTTAGGCTGGGTTTCTGTACAGCACTTTGAGATATCAGCTGATGTACGAAGGGCTATATAAATAATTTGATTTTGATTTGATTTTGATTTGATTTGATCATTCTACAATATCATCTATAATTACACCAATAGAAAATTCACTTAACCATATACTTAACTCAGTACATCTTCTGTACCCAAAATGTATTGAAAAAACATACAAAAAAATGGACCTTTAACATTACAAATGTAGACGGAGACAAGCCGACCACCGATATAATTTTTGATGATTTTAAGGACTACTTTAGGGGGATGATAATCTCATACTCGGCAAAAGTTACATCTGATTTAGAAATTTAAATAAAATAAATATTGAGATAAACTTTTGTTATTGACCAAATACTTATTTTCCATCATAATTTGCAAATAAATTCATTAAAAATCCTACAATGTGATTTTCTGGATTTTTTTTCTCATTTTGTCCGTCATAGTTGAAGTGTACCTATGATGAAAATTACAGGCCTCTCTCATCTTTTTAAGTGGGAGAACTTGCACAATTGGTGGCTGACAATACTTTTTTGCCCCACTGTAAATACAGTACTGCAGCTCAAATATGTTAAAAAAAATGTAAACATTGTTAGCCATGTTAAGTGAACAGGGCGTAGTCACTTAAGTTACGGTTGGTTACCCTCTGTTACAGGGATCATGTAACACTGGTTCAATTAGGCTTGGTTCATCTCACTCTGTCCATCTGCTTCAACCCAGCAGACAGTAGAGTCAACCAGCAGTGATCCAGAGATACTCCCCATTCAGTTCCTCCCTGTAGGAGGCCCCCATTCAGTTCCTTCCTGAAGGAGGCCCCCATTCAGTTACTCCCTGTAGGAGGCCCCCATTCAGTTCCTTCCTGAAGGAGGCCCCCATTCAGTTCCTTCCTGAAGGAGGCCCCCATTCAGTTACTCCCTGTAGGAGGCCCCCATTCAGTTCCTCCCTATAGGAGGCCCCCATTCAGTTCCTTCCTGAAGGAGGCCCCCATTCAGTTACTCCCTGTAGGAGGCCCCCATTCAGTTCCTTCCTGAAGGAGGCCCCCATTCAGTTACTCCCTGTAGGAGGCCCCCATTCAGTTCCTCCCTATAGGAGGCCTCCATTCAGATCCTCCCTGTAGGAGGCCTCCATTCAGTTCCTCCCTGTAGGAGGCCCCCATTCAGTTACTCCCTATAGGAGGCCTCCATTCAGTTCCTCCCTGTAGGAGGCCCCCATTCAGTTCCTCCCTGAAGGAGGCCTCCATTCAGTTCCTCCCTGTAGGAGGCCCCCATTCAGTTCCTCCCTGTAGGAGGCCCCCATTCAGTTCCTCCCTATAGGAGGCCCCCATTCAGTTCCTCCCTGTAGGAGGCCTCCATTCAGTTCCTCCCTGTAGGAGGCCTCCATTCAGTTCCTCCCTATAGGAGGCCCCCATTCAGTTCCTCCCTGAAGGAGGCCTCCATTCAGTTCCTCCCTGTAGGAGGCCTCCATTCAGTTCCTCCCTATAGGAGGCCCCCATTCAGTTCCTCCCTGAAGGAGGCCTCCATTCAGTTCCTCCCTGTAGGAGGCCTCCATTCAGTTCCTCCCTGTAGGAGGCCTCCATTCAGTTCCTCCCTGTAGGAGGCCTCCATTCAGTTCCTCCCTATAGGAGGCCCCCATTCAGTTCCTCCCTGAAGGAGGCCTCCATTCAGTTCCTCCCTGTAGGAGGCCTCCATTCAGTTCCTCCCTATAGGAGGCCCCCATTCAGTTCCTCCCTGTAGGAGGCCTCCATTCAGTTCCTCCCTATAGGAGGCCCCCATTCAGTTCCTTCCTGAAGGAGGCCCCCATTCAGTTCCTCCCTGAAGGAGGCCTCCATTCAGTTCCTCCCTGAAGGAGGCCCCCATTCAGTTCCTCCCTGTAGGAGGCCTCCATTCAGTTCCTCCCTATAGGAGGCCCCCATTCAGTTCCTCCCTGAAGGAGGCCTCCATTCAGTTCCTCCCTGTAGGAGGCCTCCATTCAGTTCCTCCCTGTAGGAGGCCCCCATTCAGTTCCTCCCTATAGGAGGCCCCCATTCAGTTCCTCCCTGTAGGAGGCCCCCATTCAGTTCCTCCCTGAAGGAGGCCTCCATTCAGTTCCTCCCTGTAGGAGGCCCCCATTCAGTTCCTCCCTGTAGGAGGCCCCCATTCAGTTCCTCCCTATAGGAGGCCCCCATTCAGTTCCTCCCTGAAGGAGGCCTCCATTCAGTTCCTCCCTGTAGGAGGCCTCCATTCAGTTCCTCCCGATAGGAGGCCCCCATTCAGTTCCTCCCTGAAGGAGGCCTCCATTCAGTTCCTCCCTGTAGGAGGCCTCCATTCAGTTCCTCCCTATAGGAGGCCCCCATTCAGTTCCTCCCTATAGGAGGCCCCCATTCAGTTCCTCCCTGTAGGAGGCCCCCATTCAGTTCCTCCCTGAAGGAGGCCTCCATTCAGTTCCTCCCTGTAGGAGGCCTCCATTCAGTTCCTCCCGATAGGAGGCCCCCATTCAGTTCCTCCCTGAAGGAGGCCTCCATTCAGTTCCTCCCTGTAGGAGGCCTCCATTCAGTTCCTCCCTATAGGAGGCCCCCATTCACGTCCTCCCAATAGGAGGCCCCCATTCAGTTCCTCCCTGTAGGAGGCCTCCATTCAGTTCCTCCCTGTAGGAGGCCCCCATTCAGTTCCTCCCTATAGGAGGCCCCCATTCAGTTCCTCCCTGTAGGAGGCCCCCATTCAGTTCCTTCCTGAAGGAGGCCCCCATTCAGTTCCTCCCTGTAGGAGGCCCCCTTTCAGTTCCTCCCTGTAGGAGGCCCCCATTCAGTTCCTTCCTGTAGGAGGCCCCCATTCAGTTCCTCCCTGAAGGAGGCCTCCATTCAGTTCCTCCCTATAGGAGGCCCCCATTCAGTTCCTCCCTATAGGAGGCCCCCATTCAGTTCCTTCCTGAAGGAGGCCCCCATTCAGTTACTCCCTGTAGGAGGCCCCCATTCAGTTCCTTCCTGAAGGAGGCCCCCATTCAGTTACTCCCTGTAGGAGGCCCCCATTCAGTTCCTCCCTATAGGAGGCCTCCATTCAGATCCTCCCTGTAGGAGGCCTCCATTCAGTTCCTCCCTGTAGGAGGCCCCCATTCAGTTACTCCCTATAGGAGGCCTCCATTCAGTTCCTCCCTGTAGGAGGCCCCCATTCAGTTCCTCCCTGAAGGAGGCCTCCATTCAGTTCCTCCCTGTAGGAGGCCCCATTCAGTTCCTCCCTGTAGGAGGCCCCCATTCAGTTCCTCCCTATAGGAGGCCCCCATTCAGTTCCTCCCTGTAGGAGGCCTCCATTCAGTTCCTCCCTGTAGGAGGCCTCCATTCAGTTCCTCCCTATAGGAGGCCCCCATTCAGTTCCTCCCTGAAGGAGGCCTCCATTCAGTTCCTCCCTGTAGGAGGCCTCCATTCAGTTCCTCCCTATAGGAGGCCCCCATTCAGTTCCTCCCTGAAGGAGGCCTCCATTCAGTTCCTCCCTGAAGGAGGCCCCCATTCAGTTCCTCCCTGTAGGAGGCCTCCATTCAGTTCCTCCCTATAGGAGGCCCCCATTCAGTTCCTTCCTGAAGGAGGCCCCCATTCAGTTCCTCCCTGAAGGAGGCCTCCATTCAGTTCCTCCCTGTAGGAGGCCTCCATTCAGTTCCTCCCTGTAGGAGGCCCCCATTCAGTTCCTCCCTATAGGAGGCCCCCATTCAGTTCCTCCCTGTAGGAGGCCCCCATTCAGTTCCTCCCTGAAGGAGGCCTCCATTCAGTTCCTCCCTGTAGGAGGCCCCCATTCAGTTCCTCCCTGTAGGAGGCCCCCATTCAGTTCCTCCCTATAGGAGGCCCCCATTCAGTTCCTCCCTGAAGGAGGCCTCCATTCAGTTCCTCCCTGTAGGAGGCCTCCATTCAGTTCCTCCCGATAGGAGGACCCCATTCAGTTCCTCCCTGAAGGAGGCCTCCATTCAGTTCCTCCCTGTAGGAGGCCTCCATTCAGTTCCTCCCTATAGGAGGCCCCCATTCAGTTCCTCCCTATAGGAGGCCCCCATTCAGTTCCTCCCTATAGGAGGCCCCCATTCAGTTCCTCCCTGTAGGAGGCCTCCATTCAGTTCCTCCCTGTAGGAGGCCCCCATTCAGTTCCTCCCTATAGGAGGCCCCCATTCAGTTCCTCCCTGTAGGAGGCCTCCATTCAGTTCCTCCCTATAGGAGGCCCCCATTCAGTTCCTCCCTGTAGGAGGCCCCCATTCAGTTCCTTCCTGAAGGAGGCCCCCATTCAGTTCCTCCCTGTAGGAGGCCCCCATTCAGTTCCTCCCTGTAGGAGGCCCCCATTCAGTTCCTTCCTGTAGGAGGCCCCCATTCAGTTCCTCCCTGAAGGAGGCCTCCATTCAGTTCCTCCCTATAGGAGGCCCCCATTCAGTTCCTCCCTGTAGGAGGCCCCCATTCAGTTCCTCCCTGTAGGAGGCCTCCATTCAGTTCCTCCCTATAGGAGGCCCCCATTCAGTTCCTCCCTGTAGGAGGCCTCCATTCAGTTCCTCCCTATAGGAGGCCCCCATTCAGTTCCTCCCTGTAGGAGGCCCCCATTCAGTTCCTTCCTGAAGGAGGCCCCCATTCAGTTCCTCCCTGTAGGAGGCCCCCATTCAGTTCCTCCCTGTAGGAGGCCCCCATTCAGTTCCTTCCTGAAGGAGGCCCCCATTCAGTTCCTTCCTGTAGGAGGCCCCCATTCAGTTCCTCCCTGTAGGAGGCCCCCATTCAGTTCCTCCCTGTAGGAGGCCTTCATTCACATTCACTTATACAATACAGCCTCCAATACAGTCTCTATCCAGCTATCCTCCGCCTCTATCCAGCTATCCTCCCCCCCTCTATCCAGCTATCCTCCGCCTCTATCCAGCTATCCTCCACCTCTATCCAGTTATCCTCTGCCTCTATCCAGCTATCCTCTGCCTCTATCCAGCTATCATCTGCCTCTATCCAGCTATCCTCTGCCTCTATCCAGCTATCCTCCGCCTCTATCCAGCTATCCTCCGCCTCTATCCAGCTATCATCCGCCTCTATCCAGCTATCCTCCGCCTCTATCCAGCTATCCTCCGCCTCTAGCCAGCTATCCTCTGCCTCTAGCCAGCTATCCTCTGCCTCTATCCAGCTATCCTCTGCCTCTATCCAGCTATCCTCCGCCTCTATCCAGCTATCCTCCGCCTCTATCCAGCTATCCTCCGCCTCTATCCAGCTATCCTCTGCCTCTATCCAGCTATCCTCCGCCTCTATCCAGCTATCCTCTGCCTCTATCCAGCTATCCTCCGCCTCTATCCAGCTATCCTCCACCTCTATCCAGCTATCCTCTGCCTCTATCCAGCTATCCTCCGCCTCTATCCAGCTATCCTCTGCCTCTATCCAGCTATCCTCTGCCTCTATCCAGCTATCCTCTGCCTCTATCCAGCTATCCTCCGCCTCTATCCAGCTATCCTCCGCCTCTATCCAGCTATCCTCTGCCTCTATCCAGCTATCCTCCACCTCTATCCAGCTATCCTCTACCTCTATCCAGCTATCCTCCGCCTCTATCCAGCTATCCTCCGCCTCTATCAAGCTATCCTCCGCCTCTATCAAGCTATCCTCTGCCTCTATCCAACTATCCTCTAATTTTTCACTGCTTCTATATACTGTAGCTCTGTGCTGGCTCTGAAGGCTCCTGGAGAGAGAGGACAGAGAGAAAAGAGACCAGGCAGAGCACCATGCTGGCTGGCTCCAACAGGCCTGAATACAAATGGATTTGTCTAGGATTAGAAATGTGAACCCTTCAGAACAAAGAGGAAACTTTCTCTCTCTCTTATCGGCTGGGGCTTTTGGGATTAGTGTAACTAACGTCGGCTTGGAACAACGGCTTGTGACATCTGTTTGGGGAGCTGGCCAATCAGTTTGTGTGTGTGTGTGTGTGTGTGTGTGTGTGTGTGTGTGTGTGTGTGTGTGTGTGTGTGTGTGTGTGTGTGTGTGTGTGTGTAAGGATTAGGAGTCTGTCTTTTGTTTCCTGACTCTCTGTTTGTAATCGATTGGTGGTGGTGGAATTCTCTTCCTCTTGTAAAATCTTCATAAGGAGATCTCTCTCTCTCTATAAGGAGATCTCTCTCTCCATAAGGATATCTCTCTCTCTCCATAAGGAGATCTCTCTCTCTCCATAAGGAGAGATCTCTCTCTCTCCACAAGGAGAGATCTCTCTCTCTCTACATAAGGAGATCTCTCTCTACATAAGGATATCTCTCTCTCTACATAAGGATATCTCTCTCTACATAAGGAGATCTCTCTCTCTACATAAGGATATCTCTCTCTCTACATAAGGAGATCTCTCTCCACTAAGACTGTGGAAATTAGTATTTTATCCTAGAGGGGATTTGGTTCATCTCTGTCATATTGTGAGATGTTTAATGTTGTGACGTGGTGTAAGCGTACTTACTAACCTTTCTTAAGAATTAATTCCATAATCAGTCTCTTGTGTCTAATCCTGAGCTAACTCATCGTGTCTAATCCTGAGCCGAGCCCTGTAATGTCATCAATACCTACTAAACCCCTATCTCATCATGTCTAATCCTGAGCCTGGCCCTGTAATGTCATCAATACCTACTAAACCCCTATCTCATCATGTCTAATCCTGAGCCGGGCCCTGTAATGTCATCAATACCTACTAAACCCCTATCTCATCATGTCTAATCCTGAGCCTGGCCCTGTAATGTCATCAATACATACTAAACCCCTATCTCATCATGTCTAATCCTGAGCCTGGCCCTGTAATGTCATCAATACCTACTAAACCCCTATCTCATCATGTCTAATCCTGAGCCTGGCCCTGTAATGTCATCAATACATACTAAACCCCTATCTCATCATGTCTAATCCTGAGCCTGGCCCTGTAATGTCATCAATACCTACTAAACCCCTATCTCATCGTGTCTAATCCTGAGCCTGGCCCTGTAATGTCATCAATACATACTAAACCCCTATCTCATCATGTCTAATCCTGAGCCGAGCCCTGTAATGTCATCAATACCTACTAAACCCCTATCTCATCATGTCTAATCCTGAGCCTGGCCCTGTAATGTCATCAATACATACTAAACCCCTATCTCATCATGTCTAATCCTGAGCCTGGCCCTGTAATGTCATCAATACATACTAAACCCCTATCTCATCATGTCTAATCCTGAGCCGAGCCCTGTAATGTCATCAATACCTACTAAACCCCTATCTCATCATGTCTAATCCTGAGCCTGTCCCTGTAATGTCATCAATACATACTAAACCCTTAACTAATCGTGGCTAGTCTACATATTGAACCATAACTAAGCCAGTCTCCACAACATATTGAATCCTCAGTATCTGCAACATTCATTATTATTTTGTCATTTACATTAGCCTTCCAGATAGCATGAAAGACTCCGTGGGAGAGAAAGGAAATGAAAACCATCGGTAAGGAAAGCCAAGAACAGCTATTGGCTATTTGTTGGCTATTTTGTTTAATCTGTTCAGTGTTCAATTTGTTTGGTGTGAGATAGTATAGATACACAGAGATGCTGCAGGGTGGTGTAGTGTCAGGAGAGGTGATGTTATCCAGATACAATGTACTCTTTATAAATAATACCATGGCAGGCAACAGACATCATTAGCGTTTCGCGATGGGCGGAAAGAGTGTGTATGTTTGTGTTTGTGTGTGTGCGCGAATGTGTGTTTCTGGGTGTACGTGTACGTGTGTGTGATGGGCTCTCGACAGTGTAGCGTTCATTGGAAGTGAAATTGCAGTAAATATGGTAGCAAATCTGAGGGTAATCATTTCAATCTCTTCCTTCCCCTTTCACATATTTCCATTTAGCAAAGCGATAGAGCTGAGATGATGTGATGTGAAAGCCTGTAAGTTATTGTTATTTTGAGAGAAAAGCTTAATTTCTGTTATCTTAAAAGGGTATGAGTCACTCACACAGATTAACATCTCAATATTACTTGAAGATTTCTTGCAAAAATACAGAGGGAGACAGAGAGAAGATGAGAGAGAGAGAGGGGGATGGAGATAGGAAGAGAGAGAATGAACACAGATACAGAGGGAGTGGGACAGAGAGAAGATGAGAGAGAGAGAGCGAGAGAGAGGGATGGAGATAGGAAGAGAGAGAATGAACACAGATACAGAGGGAGACAGAGAGAAGATGAGAGAGAGAGAGAGAGAGAGAGAGAGATGGAGATAGGAAGAGAGAGAATGAACACAGATATAGATAGATCCACACATGTACAGTTGAAGTCGGAAGTTTACATACACTTTAGCCAAATATATTTAAACTCAGTTTTTCATAATTCCTGAAATTTAATCATAAAAAATGTTCTGTCTGAGGTCAGTTAGGATCACCACTTTATTTTTAAGAATGTGAAATGTCAGAATAATAGTAGAGATAATGATTTATTTCAGATGTATTTATTCATCACATTCCCAGTGGGTCAGAAGTTGACATACACTAAATTAGTATTTGGTAGCATTGCCTTTAAATTGTTTAACTTGGGTCAAACGTTTCAGGTAGCCTTCCACAAGCTTCCCACAATAAGTTGGGTGAATTTTGGCCCATTCCTCCTGACAGAGCTGGTGTAACTGAGTCAGGTTTGTAAGCCTCCTTGCTCGCACACGCTTTTTCAGTTCTTCCCTCAAATTTTCTATGGGATTGAGGTCATGGCTTTATGATAGCCACTCCAATACCTTGACTTTGTTGTCCTTAAGCAATTATGCCACAACTTTGGAAGTATGCTGCAAATTGTCCATTTGGAAGACCAATTTGTTACCAAGCTTTAACTTCCTGACGGATGTCTTGAGATGTTGCTTCAATATAATTTTCCTACTTCATGATGCCATCTATGTTGTGAAGTGCACTAGTTCCTCCTGCAGCAAAGCACCCACACAACATGATGCTGCCACTCCCGTGACTCGCGGTTTGGATGGTGTTCTTCAGCTTGCAAGCCTCCCCCTTTTTCCAAAACATGACGATGGTCATTATGGTCATTATGGCCAAACAGTTCTATTCTTGTTTCATCAGACCAGAGGACATTTCTCCAAAAAGTACGATCTTTGTCCCCATGTGCAGTTGCAAACCGTAGTCTGGCTTTTTTATGGCAGTTTTAGATCAGTGGCTTCTTCCTTGCTGAGGGGCATTTCAAGTTATGTCAATATAGAACTCGTTGTATTGTGAATATAGATACTTTTGTACCTGTTTCCTCCAGCATCTTCACAAGGTCCATTGCTGTTGTTCTGGGTTTGATTTGCACTTTTCACACCAAAGTATGTTCATCTCTAAGAGACAGAACGCGTCTCCTTCCTGAGTGGTATGTCGGCTGCGTGGTCCCATGGTGTTTATACAGTGTATAATATACAATATAATGTGTATTGTTGTTTGCACAGATGAACGTGGTACCTTCAGGCGTTTGGAAATTGCTCCCAAAGATGAACCAGACTTGTGGAGGTCTACAATTTTGTTTGTGAGGTCTTGGCTGATTTCTTTTGATTTTCCCATGATGTCAAGCAAAGAGGCACAGAGTTTGATGGTAGGCCTTGAAATACATACACAGGTACACCTTCAATTGACTCAAATGATGTAATTTAGCCTATCAGAAGCTTCAAGCCATGATATAATTTTCTGGAATTTTCCAAGCTGTTTGAAGGCACTGTCAAGTTAGTGTATGTAAACTTCTGATCCACTGGAATTGTGATGCAGTGAATTACAAGCAAAAATTAAAGCAGGAAGCACCAGTAACTCGGTCTATAAAGAAGTCAGATGAAGCAGATGCTAAACTACAGGACTGTTTTTCTATCACAGACTGGAATATATTCTGAGATTCTTCCGATGGCGGAGTATACCACATCAGTCACTGGCTTTATCAATCAGTGCTTCGAGGACGTCGTCCCTACAGTGACTGTACGTATATACCCTAACCAGAAGCCATGGATTGCAGGCAATGTTTGCACTGAGCTAAAGGATAGAGCTGCCACTTTCATAGTGCGGAACTCTAACCCGGAAGCTTACAAGAAATCCTGCTATGTCCTGCAACGAACCATCAAACAGGCAAAGCGTCAATACAGGGCTAAGATTGAATAATACACCGATGCACGTCTTATGTGGCAGGGCTTGCCAACTATTACAGACTACAAAGGGAAGCACAGCCGCGAGCTGCCCAGTGACACGAGCCTACCAGACGAGCTAAATCACCTCAATGCTCGCTTCAAGGCAAGCAACACCGAGGCATGCATGAGAGCATCAGCTGTTCCGGACGACTATGTGATCACACTCTCCGTAGCCGATGTGAGTAAGACCTTTAAATAGATACACTACGAAGCCAGACAGATTACCTGGACGTGTGCTCTGAGCATACGCTGACCAACTGGCAGGTGTCTTCAATGACATTTTCAACATCCCTGATTGAGTATGTAATACCAACATGTTTCAAGCAGACCACCATATTTCCTGTGCCCAAGAACACAAAGGCAACCTGCCTAAATGACTACAGACCCGTAGCACTCACGTCCGTAGCCATGAAGTGCTTTGAAAGGCTAGTAATGGTTCACATCAACACCATTATCCCAGAAACCCTAGACCCACTCCAATTTGCAAACCGCCCAAAAAAATCCACAGATGATGCAATCTCTATTGCACTCCACACTGCCCTTTCCCAGCTGGACAAAATGAACACTTATGTGAGAATGCTATTCATTGACTACAGCTCAGTGTTCAACACCATAGTGACCTCAAAGCTCATCACTAAGCTAAGGATCCTGGGACTAGGTGGTGAGGGTAGGTAGCAACTCATCTGCCACACTGATTCTCAACACTGGAGCTCCCCAGGGGTGCGTGCTCAGTCCCCTCCTGTACTCCCTGTTCAACCACAACTGCATGGCCAGGCACAACTCCAACACCATCATTAACCTTGCAGACTACACAATTGTTTTCCTGATCACCGACAACGACGATACTGCCTATAGGGAGGAGGTCAGATACCTGGCCGGGTGGTGCCAGAATATCAACCTATCGCTCAACGTAACCAAGACGAAGGAGATGATTGTGGACTACAGGAAAAGGAGGACTGAGCACGCCCCCATTCTCATCGATGGGGCTGTAGTTGAGCAGGTTGAGAGCTTCAAGTTCCTTGGTGTCCACACCATCAACAGCAAACTCGAATGGTCCAAACACACCAAGACAGTTGGAAAACAACAAAGCCTATTCCCCCTCAGGGGGAAAAAGATTTGGCATGGGTCCTGAGATTCTCAAAATGTTCTACAGCTGCAACATCGAGAGCCTCCTGACTGGTTGTATCACTGCCTGGTACAGCAATTGTTCAGGCCTCTGACTGCAAGGCACTTCAGAGGGTAGTGTGTACAGCCCAGTACATCACTGGGACTAAGCTGCCTGCCATCCAGGACCTCTACACCAGGCAATGTCAGAGGAGGGACCTAAAAATTGTCAAAGATCCCAGCCACCCCAGTCATAGACTGTTCTCTCTGCTACCGCATGGTAAGTGGTTTCAGAGTGCCAAGTCTAGGACAAAAAGGGTCCTCAACAGTTTTGACCCCCAAGCCAAAAGACTCCTGAACAGTTAATGAAATGGCTACCCGGACTATTTGCATTGTGTGCCTCCCCCAACCCCTCTTTTAAGTTGCTGCTACTCTCTGTTTATCACATATGCACAGTCACTTTAACTTTGTAGATATGTACATACTACCTAAATTGGCCCGATCAACCAATGATCCCGCACATTGGCTAACCGGGCTATCTGCATTGTGTCCCACCAACCGCCAACCCCTCTTTACGCTACTGCTACTCTCTGTTCATCATATATGCAAAGTCACTTTAACAATACCTACATGTACATACTACCTCAATCAGCCTGACCACCTGGTGTCTGTATGTAGCCTCACTACTGTATAAAGCCTCTCTACTGTATATAGCCTCTTTAATGTATATAACCTTGCTACTATATAGAGCCTCTCTACTGTGTATAGCCTCTCTACTGTATACAGCCTCTCTACTGTATATAGCCTCTCTACTGTATATAGCCTATACTGTATATAGCCTCTCTACTGTGTATAGCCTCTCTACTGTATATAGCCTCTCAACTGTATATAGCCTCTCTACTGTATGTAGCCTCTCTACTGTATGTAGCCTCTACTGTATATAGCCTCTCTATAGTATATAGCCTCTCAACTGTATATAGCCTCTCTACTGTATATAGCCTCTACTGTATATAGCCTCTCGCCTGTATATAGCCTCTCTACTGTATATAGCCTCTCGACTGTGTATAGCCTCTCTACTGTATATAGCCTCTCTACTGTATGTAGCCTCTCTACTGTGTGTAGCCTCTCTACTGTATTTAGCCTCTCTACTGTATACAGCCTCTCTATAGTATATAGCCTCTCCACTGTATATATCCTCTATTGTATATAGCCTCTCTACTGTATATAACCTCTCTACTTTATATATCCTCTCTACTGTATACAGCCTCTCTACTGTATATAGCCTCTCTACTGTATATATCCTCTACTGTATATAGCCCCTCTACTGTATATAGCCTCTCTACTGTATATAGCCTCTCTACTGTATATAGCCTCTCTACTGTATATATCCTCTACTGTATATAGCCTCTCTACTGTATATAGCCTCTCTACTGTATATATCCTCTACTGTATATAGCCTCTCTACTGTATATAACCTCTCTACTTTATATATCCTCTCTACTGTATATAGCCTCTCTACTGTATATAGCCTCTCTACTGTATATATCCTCTACTGTATATATCCTCTCTACTGTATATAGCCTCTCTACTGTATATAGCCTCTCTACTGTATATAGCCTCTCTACTGTATATAGCCTCTACTGTATATATCCTCTACTGTATATATCCTCTACTGTATATAGCCTCTCTACTGTATATAGCCTCTCTACTGTATATAGCCTCTCTACTGTCTATAGCCTCTCTACTGTCTATAGCCTCTCTACTGTTTTTCACTGTCTTTTTACTGTTGTTTTATTTCTTTACCTACCTATTGTTCACCTAATACCATTTTTTGCATTTTTGGTTAGAGGCTGTAAGTAAGCATTTCACTGTAAGGTCTACTACACCTGTTGTATTCAGCATTTCACTGTAAGGTCTACTACACATGTTGTATTCAGCATTTTACTGTAAGGTCTACTACACCTGTTGTATTCAGCATTTCACTGTAAGGTCTACTACACCTGTTGTATTCAGCATTTCACTGTAAGGTCTACTACACCTGTTGTATTCAGCATTTCACTGTAAGGTATACTACACCTGTTGTATTCAGCATTTCACTGTAAGGTCTACTACACATGTTGTATTCAGCATTTAACTGTAAGGTCTACTACACCTGTTGTATTCAACATTTCACTGTAAGGTCTACTACACATGTTGTATTCAGCATTTCACTGTAAGGTCTACTACACCTGTTGTATTCAGCATTTAACTGTAAGGTCTACGACACCTGTTGTATTCGGCGCACGTGACAAATAAACTTTGATTTGATTTGAAATTGTCTGTCTGTCTGTCAACAATTGTTGGAGAAATTTCTTGTGTCATGCACAACTTGCCAAAAGGATTCTTTTTTTTCAATAAATTTGTGAAAAAAACTATGGTTGAAAACGCTATTTAATGACTCCAACCTAAGTGTATGTAAACTTCCAACTTCAACTGTAGATATAAATATATAGAAAGTGCCCATTTTAGTAGTATTGTATCAAATTAAAGTAAACAATGCATTACGTAATCTCCCAAAACACTGCAAATAGCAGATCCAAACGACATAAAGCCATTGATTGTGCTGTGTGTGTTGAAATGCAACAAATTGCTCATCTCATGTAGAAAACCTCCCATTATAGGCTTTCCCATCATGCTGTTCTTCACACTTCTCTCTCTCTCTACCTGTCTCTCTCTACCTGTCTCTCTCTACCTGTCTCCCTGTCTCGCTTTATCAATTCAATTCAATTCAAGGGCTTTATTGGCATGAGAAACATGTGTTAACATTGCCAAAGCAAGTGAGGTATATAATATATAAAGTGAATATATAAAGTGAAATAAACAATAAAAATCAACAGTAAACATTACACATACAGAAGTTTCAAAACAATAAAGACAATCCAAATGTCATATTATATATATACAGTGTTTTAACAATGTACAAATGGTTAAAGGACACAAGATAAAATAAATAAGCATAAATATGGGTTGCAATTACAATGGTGCTTGTTCTTCACTGGTTGCCCTTTTCTCGTGGCAACAGGTCACAAATCTTGCTGCTCTGATGGCACACTGTGGAATTTCACCCAGTAGATATGGGAGTTTTTCAAAATTGGATTTGTTTTCAAATTCTTTGTGGATCTGTGTAATCTGAGGGAAATAGGTATCTCTAATATGGTCATACATTGGGCAGGAGGTTAGGAAGTGCAGCTCAGTTTCCACCTCATTTTGTGGGCAGTGAGCACATAGCCTGTCTTCTCTTGAGAGCCATGTCTGCCTACGGCGTCCTTTCTCAATAGTAAGGCTATTCTCACTGAGTCTGTACATAGTCAAAGCTTTCCTTAATTTTGGGTCAGTCACAGTGGTCAGGTATTCTGCCACTGTGTACTCTCTGTTTAGGGCCAAATAGCATTCTTGTTTGCTCTGTTTTTTTGTTAATTCTTTCCAATGTGTCAAGTAATTATCTTTTTGTTTTCTCATGATTTGGTTGGGTCTAATTGTGCTGCTGTCCTGGGGCTCTGTAGGGTGTGTTTGTGTTTGTGACCAGAGCCCCAGGACCAGCTTGCTTAGGGGACTCTTCTCCACGTTCATCTCTCTGTAGGTGATGGCTTTGTTGTGGAAGGTTTGGGAATCGCTTCCTTTTAGGTGGTTATAGAATTTAACGGCACTTTTCTGGATTTTGATAATTAGTGGGTATTGGTCTAATTCTGCTCTGCATGCATTATTTGGTGTTCTACCTTGTACATGTGAATTTTTGGTTGGTGAGCGGACCCCAGACCTCACATCCATAAAGGGCAATGGGCTCTATGACTGATTCAAGTATTTTTAGCCAGATCCTAATTGGTATGTTGAAATTTATGTTCCTTTTGATGTCATAGAATGCCCTTCTTGCCTTGTCTCTCAGATCGTTCACAGCTTTGTGGAAGTTACCTGTGGCACTGATGTTTAGGCAATGGTATGTATAGTTTTGTGTGTGCTCTACGGCAACAGTGTCTAGATGTAATTTGTATTTGTGGTCCTGGTGACTGGACCTTTTTTGGAACACCATTATTTTGGTCTTACTGAGATTTACTGTCAGGACCCAGGTCTGACAGAATCTGTGCATAAGATCTAGGTGCTGCTGTAGGCCCTCCTTGGGTGGGGACAGAAGCACCAGATCAACAGCAAACAGCAGACATTTGACTTAGGGTGAGTAGGGTGAGGCCGGGTGCTGCAGACTTTTCTAGTGCCTGCGCCAATTCGTTGATATATATGTTGAAGAGGGTGGGGCTTAAGCTGCATCCCTGTCTCACCCCACGACCCTGTGTGAAGAAATGTGTATGTTTTTTGCCAATTTTAACCGCACACTTGTTGTTTGTGTACATGGATTTTATAATGTCATATGTTTTACCCCCAACACCACTTTCCATCAGTTTGTATAGTAGACCCTCAAATTGAGTCAAAGGCTTTTTTGAAATCAACAAAGCATGAGAAGACTTTGCCTTTGTTTTGGTTTGTTTGGTTGTCAATTAGGGTGTGCAGGGTGAATACATGGTCTGTTGTACGGTCTCTCTCTCTCTCTCAGTCTCTCTCTCTGCCGGTCTCTCTCTCTCTACCTCTCTCTCTACCTGTCTCTCTCTCCCTGTGTCTCTCTTTCTCTGTCTCTGTCTGTCTCGCTTTATCTCTCTCTCGCTCAGTCTCTCTCTCTCTCTCTCTACCTGTCTCTCTCTCTCTCTCTCTACCTGTCTCTCTTTCTCTCTCTGTCTCGCTTTCTCTCTGTCTCTCTCTCGCTCTCTGTCTCGCTCTCTGTCTCGCTCTCTCCATTTATTGCACTCTTCCACTCTCTGATTTTCTCTCTCTCTCCGCTCCCCTAATACTTAAAATGAGACGAAGAAACATCCTGGGATTTAGTGAAAAGGTATTATAACGTTGAGGACGTATTTCTATTCCCTTAGTGGTACAGTACAGCGAACACAGCAGGGTCATTGACTGCACAGGCAGAATGGTTAGTCAGATTAAACCTGGTTATTGTTTAACTTAATTGCCTGAAGCTCTTAAGTTAAGGAAGGAAGGAACAGGGAAGGGGAACAGGGCACTTGAAGGAATGTCCTTTCCTCCTCTTGCTCTCTCTATTCAATTAAATTCTTTATTGGCATTGGAAACGTGTACTCTCTCTCTCTCCACCACATTCTCGCTCTCTCCACTCTACTCTCTCTCTACCCACTCTCTTGCCTTTTCTCTCTCTCGCTCTCTCCACTCTACTCTCTCTCTACCCACTCTCTTGCCTTTTCTCTCTCTCTTTCTCTCGCTCTCTCCACTCTACTCTCTCTCTACCCACTCTCCTCGCCTTTTCTCTCTCTCTACCCCACTCTCTCTCTCTACCCCACTCTCTCTCTCTCTCTACCCCACTCTCTCTCTCTCTACCCCACTTTCTCTCTTTTTCTCTCTCTGTCTCCCCCCCCCTCTCTCTCCCTCTCTCTCTCTCCCCTCTCTCTCCCCCTCGCTCTCTCTCTCTCTCCCCCTCTCTCTCTCCCCCTCTCCCTCTCTCCCCCTCTCTCTCTCCCCCTCTCTCTCTCCCTCTCTCTCTCCCTCCCCCTCTCTCTCTCCCCCTCTCTCTCTCCCCCTCTCTCTCTCTCTCTCTGTCTCCCCTCTATCGCTCTCTCTCTCTAAATTCAATTTTCAATTTGCTGGCTTTATTGGCATGGGAAACACATGAATAACATTACCAACGCAAGTAAAAGAGAAAATAAACAAAAGTGAAATAAACAATAAAACAAATTAACAGTTAACATTACACTCACAGACGTTTCAAATGAATACAGACATTTTCAAATGTCATATTATGGCCATGTATTGTTGTAATGATGTGCAAATAGTTTAAGTACAAGACGGAAAGTAAATCAACATAAATATAGGTTGGTGTTTGTTCTTCACTGGTCGCCCTTTTCTTGTGGCAATTGGTCACACATCTTGCTGCTGTGATGACACACTGTGGTATTTCACCCAATAGATATGGGAGTTTATCAAAATTGGGTTTGTTTTCAAATTCTTTGTGGGTCTGTGTAATCTAAGAGAAATATGTGTCTCCAAAATGTGACTTGTTTCAGGAAACTAGTATGTAGTGGGTCGCTATTTCACAGGAAAGGCATTTAAAAGAAAACAACTTTTTAATCAAAATGCATTTTTTGGGCATTTTTGTGCAGAAATGTCTTCTGGAATATGTGAACTTTCATGTGCCTTAATAATGTAAATCTGTAAATACAAATAACATTGTTAAATTATGAGCCTAGTTGGTTTAGCCACAGAAAAAGTCTGCAACCTTCCCGCTAACCACGATTGGCTGAGATAATGAGTGGGCTGGACATGCCGAGAAATGAGTTTGGATTGGTCTGCCATGTAGCAGGCTTCTGTCTATTTGAGCTGGTCAGTATGTCTAGATAATCATGCCTGACATGGCTTTAAAAATATATATATCACATTGTAGATCTGCATAAGTGTTGCCAGCAGCACAGTCACCAATGCAGTTGCAGTCACCAAGTGCATTTCCTCAACATTCAAAGCAGAATTACTTTCCCATTGTTCCTCACATGCTGTGTATAATATACCATTTTGTAACTCTGATTCTCTACAATTTCAAATTTTGCTTTTATGACCAAATCGGTCATATATTTGTCAGAAGGTTAGGAAGGTGCAGCTCAGTTTACACCTCATTTTGTGTGCAGGGAGCACATGGCCTAT
The DNA here is from genome assembly GCF_036934945.1 of Oncorhynchus masou masou. Taxonomy (NCBI): domain Eukaryota; kingdom Metazoa; phylum Chordata; class Actinopteri; order Salmoniformes; family Salmonidae; genus Oncorhynchus; species Oncorhynchus masou. Next base: position 87,252,313 of record NC_088216.1, read on the forward strand.
CATCTCTTAAGTCTTCAGCCTAGATATTGGGATATCTTCCTGTGAAACTGGAGGGCGCGCAATTCAAATAAACAATCATAACAATTATGGATATTACATATTTAGGTACATAAAAGGGCCTTGTATTGGTTGAAAGTTTAAATTCTTGATAATCTAACTGCACTGTCCGATTTACAGTAGATATTACAGCCAAAACGATTGTTTCAGGCCCCATATCAAAATATTTTTTCACCGGATTCATATATTCACAAATAACGATTAAATATTTACTTACTTTTTGAAAATCTTCGTCTTATTTGTCATCCAAAGGGTCCCAGCTAAAATCCTTCTTTATATCCGAAAAGGTCAGTTTAGTTGGCACCATCAATTTGAGTAATCCACTAGTTCAACAGAAAGGAAAGGAATCTAAAAATCTACCCCTAAACATAGTTTCAACAAGTCAAAATACATTTCTGTTTACCCCTCAGATACCCAAACTATAATATTTTTTACGGACAGAGGTATGGTCTGCAGGTTCATCTCTCTGTAGGTGAGTACTTTGTTATGGAAGGTTTGTGAATCGCTTCCTTTTATTTGGATGTAGAATTTATCGTCTCTTTTCTGCATTTTCATAATTAGTGGGTATCGGACAAATTCTGCTCTTTATGCATTATTTTGTGTTGTACACAAAGGGTATTTTTGCAGTATTCTGCATGTGGAGTCTCAATTTGGTGATTGTCTCATTTTGTGAATTCTTCGTAGGTGATCCGACCCCAGACCTCACAACCATTTAGGGCAATGGGTTCTATAACAGATTCAAGTATTTTTTGCCAGGTCCTAATTGGTATGTCAATTTTTATGTTATTTTTGATTGTGTAGAAGGCCGTTCATGTCTTGTCACTCAGATTGTTCACAACTTTGTGAAAGTTACCTTTGGCGCTGATGTTTAAGCCAATGTATGTATCGTTTTTTGTGATGCTCAAGTGCAATGATGTCTAGATGGAATTTGTACTTGTGATCCTGGCAACTGGACCTTTTTAGGAACCCCCATTATTTTTCTCTTACTGAGATTTACTGTCAGGACCCAGGTCTGACAGAATCTGTACAGAAGATCTAAGTGCTGCTGTAGGCCCTACTTGGTTGGGGACAGAAGCACCAGATCATCAGCAAACATTATGCACTTGACTTCAGATTCTAGTAGGGTGCTGCGGACTGTTCTAGTGCACTTGCCAATTCATTGATAAACAGAGCTTGTGTTGAGTGTTGAGACCGCTTGACTTTTTCCACATCTTGTTAGGTTACAGCCGTATTGTAAATTGGATTAAATAAATACAAAATCCGCAGCAATCTATACAGAATACCCCATAATGACAAAGCAAAAACAGGTTGGTAGAAATTTTCGCAAAAGTATTAAAATGAAAAAACAGAAATACCTTATTTACATAACTATTCAGAACCTTTGCTTTGAGACTCGAAGTTGAGCTTAGGGGCCTGTTTCTATGCATCATCCTAGAGATGTTTTAAACCTGTTAGAGATCGTGCTACTTTTTTCAAAATTCTGTTAAAAATCGCGTAACATTTCAACGTCCTGCTACTCATGCCAGGAATATAGTATATGCATATGATTAGTATGTGTGCATAGAAAACACTCTGACGTTTCTAGAACTGGTTCAATGGTGTCTGTGACTATAACAGAACGAGTTCCGTTGTCAAAATCGCAAGAAAACCTCATCACAAAATCTACAAAGAAAAATCCATCCGCCAGTGTTTGTATTGTCTAAGGCTAGTCATAAATGATGGAACTGTGTTTGCAATTCCTACAGATTCCACACGATGTCGCCAGTGTTGTGATTACCAGGGCACTTTATCCTTGGTTAGATTGGTCAATAACACATCCGGTCTTTAGGTGCGCCACGGAAAAAAATTGTCAGTGAGGAACTCTTTTTGTAAACTTCTAGCTATTGAATACAGATCTCTCCGTGATCAATTTGATCGTTTAATAACGTTTACTAATACCTAAACTTGGATTACAGAAGTAGGTTGAAGTGTTTTGTCAAAGTTTATAGGCAACTTTATGAATTTAAAAAAATTACGTTGTGTTGGGAAAGGTGCCTTTTTACATGGATTTCACGGTGTTCATAAATGGACATTTTGGGTATATATGGACCGATTTAATTTAAAAAAAGACCCAATTGTGATGTTTATGGGACATATAGGAGTGCCAACAAAGAATCTCGTCAAAGGTAATGAATGTTTTATATTTTATTTCTGCGTTTTGGGTAGCGCCGGCTACGCTAATTTCTTTGTTTACGTCCACTTTGTGTGTTTCTGGGGGCTGCATGCTATCGGATAATAGCTTCTCATGCTTTCGCCGAAAAGCATTTTACAAATCTGACATGTTGGCTATATTCACAACGAGTGTGGCTTGAATTGAGTACCCTGCATGTGAATTTTAATGAAAGTTTGAGTTTTAACGAGTACAATCGTTGGCGCACTGGAATTTCCGCTGATTTGGTTCCTGTACAGGAACCAACTCCTGAAGTTGGAGTCCACCTGTGGTAAATTGAATTGATTGGATATGATTTGAAAAGGCACACACCTGTCTATATAAGGTCCCACAGTTGATAGTGCATGTCAGAGCAAAAACCAAGCCATGAGGTCGAAAGGAATTGTCAGTAGAGCTCTGAGAGAGGATTGTGTCGAGGCACAAATCTGGGGAAGGGTACCAAAACATTTCTGCAGCATTGAAGGTCCCCAAGAACTCAGTAGCCTCCATCATTCTTAAATGGAAGAAGTTTAGAAAACCAAGACATCCAAGAACTGGCCGCACGGCCAAGCTGAGAAATCGGCAGAGAAGAGCCTTGGTCAGGGAGGTGACCAAGGATCCGATGGTCACTGTGACAGAGCTCTAGAGTTCCTGTGTGGAGATGGGAGAAACTTCCAGAAGGACAACCATCTCTGCATCACTCCACCAATCAGGCCAATTAAGCCTTTATGGTAGAGTGGCCAGACGCAAGTCACTCTTCAGCAAAAAGTCACATGACAGCCCTCATGGAGTTTGCCAAAAGACACCTAAAGATTCTCAGACCATTAGAAACAAGATTCTCTGGTCTGATGAAACCAAGATTGAACTCTTTGGCCTGAATGCCAAGCATCACGTCTGGAGGAAACCTGGCACCATCCCTACAATTAAGTATGGTGGTGGCAGCATTATGCATTATGCACAGCATTATACTGTGGGGATGTTTTTCAGTGGCAGGTACTGGGAGACCAGTAAGGATTGAGGCAAAAAATGAACAGAGCAAAGTACATTGAGATCCTTGATGAAAACCTGCTCCAGAGCGCTAAGGACCTCAGACTGGGGTGAAGGTTCACCTTCCAACAGGACAAAGACCCTAAGCACACAGCCAAGACAATGCAGGAGTGGCTTTGGAAAAAGTTTCTGATTGTCTTTGAGTGGCCCAGCCAGAGCCCGGATTTGAACCCGATCGAACATCTCTGTGCATCCCTTTGTAGTCGGTAATAGTTTGCAAGCCCTGCCACATTCAACGAGCATCTGAGCCAGTATATAGATTCGATCTTAGTCCTGTATTGACGTGCTGCCTGTTTGATGGTTCGTCGGAGGACATAGTGGCATTCTGGGTTAGAGTCCCACACCTTGAAAGAGGCAGCTCTTGCCTTTAGCTCCTTGCGGACGTTGCCTGTTATCCATGGCTTCTGGTTGGGGTATGTACGTACAGTCACTGTGGGGACGACATCATCGATGCATTCATTGATGAAGCCAGTGACTCGTGTCTTCAATGCCATCGGAAGAATCCCGGAACATATTCCAGTCTGTGCTAGAAAAACAGTCCTGTGGCTTAACATCTGCTTCATCTGACCACTTTTTTTATAGACCGAGACACTGGTGATTGTAAACATAAAAACGTTAAATTAAAAATAAATTAATAAATTAAAGAAATAAGTCACAAACAAACGCAAAAAAAAAAAGATTGAAATAATAAATAAAGTTTGTTAGGAAATCCTCTCGGGTGACATTCCACCACATTCCAATATTAACTGCACACTTGTTGTTTGTGTACACGGATTTTGTGGTGTGTCCCCCCCCCCAACACCCATTTCCATCTATTTGTATAGCAGACATTCGTGCTAAATTAAGTCAAAAGCTTCTTTTAAATCAACAAAGCATTCTCTCTCCATCACTCTTGCTCTTTTCTTTTCGACTGAGTAGTCAGTCAATAACATACCTACACACACACACACACACACACACACACACACACACACACACACACACACACACACACACACACACACACACACACACACACACACACTACAGAAGATAAAATACAGCCAAAAAATGTCACATAGATGAATGGCCAGAAGGAATGGCAGGGAAAACTAGTGGTTGAACTAGTAATCGGAAGGTTGCAAGTTCAAATCCCCGAGCTGACAAAGTAAAAATCTGTCATTCTGCCCCTGAACCCACTGTTCCTAGGAAGTCATTGAAAATATGAATTTGTTCTCAACTGACCTGCCTAGTAAATAAAGGTAAAATAAAAAATAAAAAGATGTCTATCACTCTCCCTTACACACACGTTGGTCATTACAACTCTCCTCGATCTCCTCCTTATTCCAACCCTCCCTATGAAACCTCTCCTCCCACTCC
>NC_088216.1:87261963-87341963 GCF_036934945.1 Oncorhynchus masou masou
TGTTGAGGGAAGGGGACAGTTGAGACAGGACAGTCAACAGGTATTGTTGAGGGAAGGGGACAGGAAACAGGACAGTCAACTGGTATTGTTGATTGGGAAGGAGACAGGACAGTCAACTGGTATTGTTGAGGGAAGGAGACAGGACAGTCAACTGGTATTGTTGAGGGACAGGAGACAGGAGAGTCAACTGGTATTGTTGAGGGAAGGAGACAGGACAGTCAACAGGTATTGTTGAGGGCTGGGGAGGACAGGACACAACTGGTATTGTTGAGGGAAGGGGACAGGACAGTCAACTGGTATTGTTGAGGGAAGGGGACACAGTCAACTGGTATTGTTGAGGGAAGGAGACAGGACAGTCAACTGGTATTGTTGAGGGAAGGGGACAGGATTGTTGACAGGACAGTCAACTGGTATTGTTGAGGGAAGGGGACAGGAGACAGGACTGGTATTGTTGAGGGAAGGAGACAGTCAACTGGTATTGTTGAGGGAAGGGGACAGGACAGTCAACTGGTATTGTTGAGGGAAGGAGACAGGACAGTCAACTGGTATTGTTGAGGGACAGGACAGAACTGGTAGGAGGGAGTCAACAGGACAGTCAACTGGTATTGTTGAGGGAAGACAGGACAGTCAACTGGTATTGTTGACAGGACAGTCAACTGGTATTGTTGAGGGAAGGGGACAGGACAGTCAACAGGTATTGTTGAGGGAAGGGGACAGGAGACAGGACAGTCAACTGTTGAGGGAAGGGGATCAACTGGTATTGTTGAGGGAAGGGGACAGGACAGTCAACTGGTATTGTTGAGGGAAGGAGGGACAGTCAACTGGTATTGACAGGACAGTCAACTGGTATTGTTGAGGGAGAGGGACAGGAGACAGGACAGTCAACTGGTATTGTTGAGGGAGGGGGACAGGACAGTCAACAGGTATTGTTGAGGGAAGGGACAGGACAGTCAACTGGTATTGTTGAGGGAAGGGGACAGGACAGTCAACAGGTATTGTTGAGGGAAGGGGACAGGAGACAGGACAGTCAACAGGTATTGTTGAGGGAAGGGGACAGGACAGTCAACTGGACAGGACAGTCAACTGGTATTGTTGAGGGAAGGAGACAGGACAGTCAACAGGTATTGTTGAGGGAAGGGGACAGGAGACAGGACAGTCAACTGGTATTGTTGAGGGAAGGAGACAGGACAGTCAACTGGTATTGTTGAGGGAAGGAGACAGGACAGTCAACTGGTATTGTTGAGGGAAGGAGACAGGACAGTCAACTGGTATTGTTGAGGGAAGGGGACAGGACAGTCAACTGGTATTGTTGAGGGGAAGGAGAACTGATATTGGAGACAGGACAGTCAACAGGTATTGTTGAGGGAAGGGGACAGGGAGACAGGACAGTCAACTGGTATTGTTGAGGGAAGAGACAGGACAGTCAACTGGTACAGGGACAGGAGACAGGACAGTCAACTGGTATTGTTGAGGGAAGGGACAGGACACAGTCAACTGGTATTGTTGAGGGAAGGGAGACAGGACAGTCAACTGGTATTGTTGAGGGAAGGAGACAGGACAGTCAGTCAACAGTCAACTGGTATTGTTGAGGGAAGGAGACAGGACAGTCAACTGGTATTGTTGAGGGACAGTCAACTGGTATTGTTGACAGGACAGTCAACTGGTATTGTTGAGGGGAAGGGTATTGTTGAGGGAGGAGACAGGACAGTCAACAGGTATTGTTGAGGGAGACAGGACAGTCACAGGACAGGAGACAGGACAGTCAACTGGTATTGTTGAGGGAAGGGGACAGGACAGTCAACTGGTATTGTTGAGGGAAGGGGACAGGACAGTCAACAGGTATTGTTGAGGGAAGGGGACAGGAGAGTCAACAGGTATTGTTGAGGGAAGGGGACAGGACAGTCAACAGGTATTGTTGAGGGAGGAGACAGGACAGTCAACAGTTGAGGGACAGGAGACACAGTCAACTGGTATTGTTGAGGGAAGGGGAGACAGGACAGTCAACAGGTATTGTTGAGGGAAGGAGACAGGACAGTCAACAGGACAGTCAACTGGTATTGTTGAGGGAAGGAGACAGGACAGTCAACAGGTATTGTTGAGGGACAGGAGACAGGACAGTCAACTGGTATTGTTGAGGGACAGGAGACAGGACAGTCAACAGGTATTGTTGAGGGAGGGGGACAGGAGAGTCAACTGGTATTGTTGAGGGAAGGGGACAGGACAGTCAACAGGTATTGTTGAGGGAAGGGACAGGACAGTCAACAGGTATTGTTGAGGGGGGAGACAGGACAGTCAACAGGTATTGTTGAGGGAAGTCAACAGGTATTGTTGAGGGAAGGAGGACAGGATTGTTGAGGGAAGGAGACTGGAGAGTCAACAGGTATTGTTGAGGGAAGGGGACAGGAGACAGGACAGTCAACAGGTATTGTTGAGGGAAGGGGACAGGAGACAGGACAGTCAAGCTCCCCAGCCAGCATCCTACCTCCACCACCGGAGCTCAGCCAGCTGCTGAATGGAGATGGCAACAGTTGGAGGACTCAGTTTCTCTTTCTCTCAAAGCAGAAGCTACCCTGCCATACTCAGGCAGAAGCAGAAGTAGCTACCCTGCTATACTGGGGGCGGCAGCATAGCCGAGTTGTTGGAGTTTAGAGGCGGCAGGTAGCCTAGTTAACCCACTGTTCCTTGGCCGACATTGAAAATAAGAATTTGTTCATAACTTACTTGCCTAGTTAAATAAAGGTAAATCTAAAATAAATACTCAGGCAGAAGAAGCTACCCTGCAATAGTCAGAGATATTCATTCTGGTTGTAGATTTCTCCTTCCTCTCTGTTTTTCCTTTCTCTCGGTTTCTCCTTCCTCTCTCGCTCTCGGTTTCTCCTTCCTGTCTCGCTCTCGGTTTCTCCTTCCTCTCTCGCTCTCGGTTTCTCCATCCTCTCTCCCTCCTGGTTTCTCCATCCGCTCTCCCTCTCGGTTTTTCCATCCGCTCTCCCTCTCGGTTTTTCCATCCGCTCTCCCTCTCGGTTTCTCCATCCGCTCTCGCTCTCCGTTTCTCCATCCTCTCTCGCTCTCCGTTTCTCCATCCTCTCTCGCTCTCCGTTTCTCCATCCTCTCTCGCTCTCAGTTTCTCCATCCTCTCTCGCTCTCCGTTTCTCCTTCCTCTCCGTTTCTCCTTCCTCTCCGTTTCTCCTTCCTCTCCGTTTCTGCTTCCTCTCCGTTTCTCCCCTGTCTCGCTCTCCATCCTGTCTTGCTCTCCGTTTCTCCTTCCTCTCCGTTTCTCCTTCCTCTCCGTTTCTCCATCCTGTCTCGCTCTCCGTTTCTACTTCCTCTCCGTTTCTCCTTCCTCTACGTTTCTCCTTCCTCTCCGTTTCTCCTTCCTCTCCATTTCTCCATCCTGTCTCGCTCTCCGTTTCTCCTTCCTCTCCATTTCTCCTTCCTCTCCGTTTCTGCTTCCTCTCCGTTTCTGCTTCCTCTCCGTTTCTCCCTCCTGTCTCGCTCTCCATCCTGTCTTGCTCTCCGTTTCTCCTTCCTCTCCATTTCTCCTTCCTCTCCATTTCTCCCTCCTGTCTCGATCTCCATCCTGTCTCGCTCTCCGTTTCTCCTTCCTCTCTGTGTCTGCTTCCTCTCCGTTTCTCCCTCATGTCTTGCTCTCCGTTTCTCCTTCCTCTCCGTTTCTCCTTCCTCTCCGTTTCTCCCTCTTGTCTCGCCCTCCCTCCTGTCTCGCCCTCCATCCTGTCTCGCTCTCCGTTTCTCCTTCCTCTCCGTTCTCCTTCCTCTCCGTTTCTCCCTCTTGTCTCGCCCTCCCTCCTGTCTCGCCCTCCATCCTGTCTCGCTCTCCGTTTCTCCTTCCTCTCCGTTTCTCCTTCCTCTCCGTTTCTCCCTCTTGTCTCGCCCTCCATCCTGTCTCGCCCTCCATCCGGTCTCGCTCTCTGTTTCTGCTTCCTCTCCGTTTCTCCTTCCTCTCCGTTTCTCCTTCCTCTCCGTTTCTCCTTCCTCTCAGTTTCTCCTTCCTCTCCGTTTCTGCTTCCTCTCCGTTTCTCCCTCCTGTCTCACTCTCCATCCTGTCTCGCTCTCTGTTTCTCCTTCCTCTCCGTTCTCCTTCCTCTCCGTTTCTCCTTCCTCTCCGTTTCTCCTTCCTCTCCGTTTCTCCTTCCTCTCCGTTTCTCCTTCCTCTCCGTTTCTCCTTCCTCTCCGTTTCTCCTTCCTCTCCGTTTCTCCTTCCTCTCCGTTTCTCCTTCCTCTCCGTTTCTCCTTCCTCTCCGTTTCTCCTTCCTGTCTCGCTCTCCATCCTGTCTCGCTCTCTTTCTCCTTCCTCTGTTTCTCCTTCCTCTGTTTCTCCTTCCTGTCTCGCTCTCCATCCCTCCTTCCTCTCTGTTTCTCCTTCCTGTCTCGCTCTCCATCCTGTCTCGCTCTCTGTTTCTCCTTCCACTCTTGCTCTCTATTGGGTTTTATGTGCTGAAACTTCAATCAGAACGACTGCTATATTTCCTCTGCAGGAGGCAGAGCAGTGCCACACACACACACACACACACACACAGAAGCTAGATGGGACTGCCACGCAATGGGCCGATTTTTCACAGATTCACTCGGAGACTTGATCAGTACTCTCCTCTCATTCCTCACAGGCAAAGCCCATCCGGCACCACTGTTTTCAGCAGTATCACAGCAAAAAGGATAGTGCCAAATGTTTAATTCATATATTTACAAGCTATACAATTTTACCACAAGATACAGAATCTAAAAGAAAGGAGGACCAAGGCACTATTCATATAATTAATTAAAATTCCTTTATTTGTATGGCATGTTCAATGGAACAAATGTTATTTAGGGATTACAAATATAAGAAGACGTATTATCGTATCTTTGTATGCTGTAGTCACTACATAATCACTCCCTAGTCACTACGTAGTCACTGCATAGTCACTGCATAGTCACTGCATAGTCACTGCATAGTCACTGCATAGTCACTGCATAGTCACTACATAGTCACTACATAGTCACTACATAGTCACTACATAGTCACTACATAGTCACTACATAGTCACTACAGTCACTCCCTGGTCATTACATAGTCACTACATAATCACTCCCTAGTCACTACATAGTCAGTCCCTAGTCACTACATAGTCACTACGTAGTCACTACATAGTCACTACATAGTCACTACATAGTCACTACATAGCATAGTCACTACGTAATCACGCCCTAGTACATACCGCACATACCTACACGTACGCTACGGTCACAAGACGCAGGCCTCCTAATTGTCCCTAGAATTTCTAAGCAAACAGCTGGAGGCAGGGCTTTCTCCTATAGAGCTCCATTTTTATGGAACGGTCTGCCTACCCATGTCAGAGACGCAAACTCGGTCTCAACCTTTAAGTCTTTACTGAAGACTCATCTCTTCAGTGGGTCATATGATTGAGTGTAGTCTTGCCCAGGAGTGGGAAGGTGAACGGAAAGGCTCTTGAGCAACGAACCACCCTTGCTGTCTCTGCCTGGCCGGTTCCCCTCTTTCCACTGGGAATCTCTGCCTCTAACCCTATTACAGGGGCTGAGTCACTGGCTTACTGGGGCTCTCTCATGCCGTCCCTGGAAGGGGTGCATCACCTGAGTGGGTTGATTCACTGATGTGGTCATCCTGTCTGGGTTGGCACCCCCCCTTGGGTTGTGCCATGGCGGAGATCTTTGCGGGCTATACTCAGCTTTGTCTCAGGATGGTAAGTTGGTGGTTGAAGATATCCCTCTAGTGGTGTGGGGGCTGTGCTTTGGCAAAGTGGGTGGGGTTATATCCTTCCTATTTGGCCCTGTCCGGGAGTGTCCTCGGATGGGGCCACAGTGTCTCCTGACCCCTCCTGTCTCAGCCTCCAGTATTTATGCTGCAGTAGTTTATGTGTCGGGGGGCTGGGGTCAGTTTGTTATATCTGGAGTACTTCTCCTGTCCAATTCGGTGTCCTGTGTGAATCTAAGTGTGCGTTCTCTAATTCTCTCCTTCTCTCTCTCGTAGGACCTGAGCCCTAGGACCATGCCCCAGGACCACCTGACATGATGACTCCTTGCTGTCCCCAGTCCACCTGGCCGTGCTGCTGCTCCAGTTTCAACTGTTCTACCTTATTATTATTCGACCATGCTGGTCATTTATGAACATTTGAACATCTTGGCCATGTTCTGTTATAATCTCTACCCGGCACAGCCAGAAGACGACTGGCCACCCCTCATAGCTTGGTTCCTCTCTAGGTTTCTTCCGAGGTCTAGGACTTTCTAGGGAGTTTTTCCTAGCCATCGTGCTTCTACACCTGCATTGCTTGCTGTTTGGGGTTTTCGGCTGGGTTTCTGTACAGCACTTTGAGATATCAGCTGATGTACGAAGGGCTTTATAAATACATTTGATTTGATTACATAGTCACTACATAGTCAGTAGCCTAGTGACTACATAGTCACTGCATAATCACTACATAATTACTCCCTTGTCACTACATAGTTGGTCCCTAGTCACTACATAGTCACTACATAGTCACTAAATTGACACTACACAGTCCCTGCATAGTAACTACATAATCACTCCCTAGTCACTACATAGTCAGTCCCCAGTCACTGCACAGTCACTCCATAGTCACTCCCTAGTCACTACAAAAACATGCACAGAAGATTTGCATCCATCCATTTGAACAGATGTTTTGGATAGAAGAGGAAGATGGTCCCTTCCTGTGTGTGCGCGTGTGTGTTTTTCTTTGTGGCAGAGGAATAGTAAACTTGATGAGATATAATGAACCATTTGTATTCTCCATGGCTGGTGCATTACGATGTTGATAAAACACACAGGCTACCTGTGACTGTCTCCAAAATGGCACTCTATTCCCTACAGAGAGCACTGCTTAGTGTATAGGAGAAATAGAGGGACATTTGTGACGAACAGACAGAGTGGATTAAAACAGTAACCAAACAGGGTCGGCTCTACGGAAGGAGCTCAAGAGAATGTCAATAAACATGTGTCCCAAATGGCACCCTACTCGCTATGAAGTGCACTTGGTCCTATGGTAAAAAGTAGTGCACTATACAGGGAGTAGGGTGCCATTTAGGAAAAAAAATATGGTCTTTTGTTGTTGAGGATGTGAAGAGAAGGGGTCATTGATCTGCTCTTTGTCTGATGTACTGTCTTGTGTCGGCTGTGATCGAGACAAACAGAAGAACAAACACTAGAGAATGCCTTCAACTCAGTTAACTTCATCAGCTGGTAGAAGAACAAGCACTAAAGCATTCATTTAACTCCGTTAACTTAATCTGCTGGCTTCAGAACAGCATAGTTAGAGACCTACACGTAGAGTGTTGCTTCAAGGTGTTTTTGTGTATTACAAGGGGGGAACTATATAGTTACAGTGTTACAGCAAAAGTATTAATCCCTCCTGGCATTTTTCCTATTTTGTTGCATTACAATGTAATTGAAATAGATTTGGGGGGGATAATCATGTAATTGACATACACAAAGAGTTCAAATTGGTGAAGTGAAATACAAAAAAATAACTTATTTCAAAAATGTCAAAAAAATAAATAAAAGGAAAAGTGGTGTGTGCATATGTATTCACCCCCTTTGCTATGAAGCCCCTAAAACTAGATCTGGTGCAACTAATTACCTTCAGAAGTCACATAATTAGTTAAATTAAGTCCACCTGTGTGCAATCTAAGTGTCACATGATCTGTCACATGATGTCAGTATATATACACCTGTTCTGAAAGGCCCTAGAGTCTGCAACACCACTAAGCAAGGGGCACCACCAAACAAGCAGCACTATGAAGACCAAGGAGCTCTCCAAACAGGTCAGGGACAGAGTTGTGGAGAAGTACAGATCAGGGTTGGGTTATAAAAAAAAATATCAGAAACTTTGAACATCCCACGGACCACCATTAAATCCATTATTAAAAATGGAAAGAATATGGCACCACAACAAACCTGCCAAGAGAGGGCCACCCACCAAAACTCATGGACCAGGCAAGGAGGGCATTAATCAGAGATAACCCTGAAGGAGCTGCAAGGCTCCACAGCGGAGATTGGTTTATCTGTCTGTAGGACCACTTTAAGCCGTACACTCAACAGGGCTGGGCTTTATGGAAGAGTTGCCAGATAAAAGCGATTGCTTTAAAAAATAATAAGCAAACACGTTTAGTGTTCGCCAAAACGCATGTGGGAGACTCCCCAAAGACATGGAAGAAGGTAGTCTTGTCAGATGAAACTAAAATTGAGCCTTTTGGCTATCAAGGAAAATGCTATATCTGGCGGAAACCCTACACCTCTCTCCCCGAGAACATCATCCCCACAGTTAAGCATTGTGGTGGCAACATCATGCTTTGGGGATGTTTTTCATCGTCAGGAAAACTGTTCAGAATTGAAGGAACGATGGACGGTGATGAATACAGGAAATACTTGAGCGAAACCTGTTTCAGTCTCCAAGAGATTTGAGACTGGAACGGAGGTTCACCTTCCAGCAGGACAATGGCCCTAAGCATACTGCTAAAGTAACACTCGGGTGCTTGCGTCCCACCTGTCAAAAAGCCAGGGAAAATGCAGAGCGCCAAATTCAAATAAATTACTATAAAATCTAACTTTCATTAAATCACACATGCAAGATAGCAAATTAAAGTTACACTCGTTGTGAATCCAGCCAACATGTCATCATATTATCTCTACCTTCAAGCATAGTAACTCGTTTCAGGAAGATGTCGTGTTACACTACTACTCAGGAGGGCTATTTGAACTTAAACATGAGCTGGTCAGTACGCCTAGGTAATCCTTTCTAACACAGCTTTTTTGAAGATATCACGTAATAGAACTGTAAAAGTGTTGCTCTCCACTTTCTGGAGGACAGAGTTAGTGTATGCTAGCTAAGGAGTGTGTTTGCTTTCCTGGTGTTTGCTTACAAATATGCAGACAGAGTCGAAAAGAGAACACACAAAAGGCTGTTGTATAAACACCTGTCTCTGGATCTTCAAACTAAGGGCAACCATGGAATCCGTAACAGAGGGGGAGAAGCGTCATTCTGGGTATATGGGTAAGATAGTCTAGCTAGTATACATTTTCAGATATTACACTTTTCTAATTTTGGCAGAAAGTTAAAGCGTATTGTTAGCTATCTAGCTAACGTTAGCTGGCTGGCTCACTAGCTAAAGCTAGTATGATGTGTCTAGTAATATTATTCGTATCTCAAAACCTTTTACTTTGCTAGTTATAGACTAATGTTAGCTACCAAGCTAACATTGAACCTGGTTGGTTAGCTAGCTGCAGATTCATGCAGGGTAATAATGTTATGTGCAAAATGGCGCCGACAGAGATGGTGTCCACGCCTTAGGTCCTCAGGTGCAGATATGAGTTTATGTTTTACGAATTATTTCTTACATTGTTAGCCAAGGCAATCTCAAGTGGTATTACATACAGCCGGGAATAACTATTGGATATAAAAGCAATGACAATTTACCAACATCAGGAATACGTCTTTCCCAAAGAGGATCCTTCGTTCAGAGCTCCACTCTGGACATGGGATCTTATCCCAGAGGCCGAACAAAAACAACGAGGTCATCGCATTAGAGGCGACCACGTTAGAGGCTACTACTGGTCAGACTTAGAAGGCGAGCACACCATCCACTGCTTCCTAGCATATTACTCGCCAATGTCCAATCTCTAGACAACAAGGTGGATGAAATTAGGGGACGAGTTAACATCCAGAGAGACATCAGAGATTGTCTCGCGGAAACATGGCTCACTCGGGATATGTTGTCAGAGTCGGTACAGCCACCCGGTGTCAACGTGCGAACATCTCTCCGATAAGAAAAAGGGTGGGGGTGTATACTTTATGATTAACGACTCACAGTGTATGTAATCACAACAACATACAGGAATTTACAGTAAGTCCTTCCTTACAATCAAATGCCGAACGCATTATCTTTCAAGATAATTATTTTCGATTATAGTCACAGCCGTGTATATCCCCCCCCCCCCCCCCCCAAGCAGATGACTCGTCAGCCATGAAAGAACACTGGACTATATGTAAACTGGAAACCATAAATCCTGAGGCTGCATTTATTGTAGCCGGGGATTTAAACAAAGCTAAACTGCCGGGGATTTAAACAAAGCTAAACTGCCGGGGATTTAAACAAAGCTAAACTGAAAACAGGACTTCCTAAATTCTATCAGCATATCGAATGCATGACATGGGCTACTAGCATTCTGGATCATTGCTACTCTAACTTCCACGATGCATACAAAGCCCTCCCCCACCCAGCCTTAGGCAAATCTGACCATGACTCCATTTTGTTGCTCCCAGCCTATAGACAAACTAAAACAGGAATGGTCCGTGCTCAGGTCTGTCCAACACTGGTCTGATCAATGGAATTCCACGCTTCAGGATTGCTTCTATCACGTGGACTGGGATGTGTTCCGTATAGCCTCAAACAATAACATTGATGTATATGCTGACTCAGTGAGCGAGTTAATTAGCAAGTGCATTGGAGATGTCGTACCCACCCTTAAAACATTTCGTATCCAGAAACCGTGGATTGATGGCAGCATTCACGCAAAACTGAAAGCGCGAACCCCTGCTTTTAATCATGGCATGGTGACCGAAAACAAACAGTGCAGCTATTCCCTCCGCAAGGCAATCAAACAAGCAAAGCGTCAGTATAGAGACAAAGTCACAATTCAATAGCTCAAACAATTAAATTGCAGGGTCTGTAGTCAATCACAGATTACAAAAAGAAAACCATCCCCGTCTCGGATATCGACGTCTTGTTCCCAGACAAATTAAACAACTTCTTTGCTCGGATTGAGGAGAATACAGTGCCACCGAGAAATGAGTTTGGATTGGTCTGCCATATAGAAGGCTTCTGTCTATTTGAGCTTGTCAGTCTGCGTTGGTAATTCTGTTGTACGCAGCTTTAAAAAATGTATTGTGTATTGGAGCTCCATAAGTGTTGTTCTCCACTTTCTGGAAGATCAAGTTTTGAAATCAGTGGAATTAGATGATAGCTAGGGATGGAGAAAACACCTGTCTCCGAATTACATCGTCAAACTAAGGGCAATCTTGGTATGGCATTCCTGACAGGGAGACACATCCATCATGCGTAATGATGTATAAAGGTAAGATAGCTTGCTACATTTTCAGATATTACATGTTTCTAATTTTGACAGAAAGTGTTTTCATCCAAGCTATATTGAACTGTTAGCTAGCTAGCTAATGTTAGCTGGCTGGCTCGTTAGCTAACGTTATGTGACATGTGTGATCTTACACTTGTTACTCCTCACTAGGTTCATTGTTTACTTAGTTAGCTAGCTACATGTCTTAAGCTAAAGTGTACTGTTAGCTAGCTACATTTTCAGATATTACACGTTTCTAATGTTGTCAGAAAGTGTTTTCATTCAAGCTAAATTGTACTGTTAGCTAGCTAGCTAACGTTAGCTGGCTGTCTCGCTAGCTGATGTTATTATTTGTATCCCAGAGCTATTTGCTTTTCTAGTTAGCGCCTAATGTTAACTAACTAATATTGAATCTGGTTGGTTAGCTCCCAGAACTGTAGCATTGTTAGCACTGTGTTCATTGTCTTTTAACTAGCTAATGTTAGCTGTCTGGCTCATTAGCTAACGTTCTGTGATGTGTGTACAACACCCATTGAATATGTCAGTAAACCTCTGCAAAAAAAGCGTAATGAAATTGTTGCCAGCAAATCAAATCAAATCTTATTTGTCACATACACATGGTTAGCAGATGTTAATGCGAGTGTAGCGAAATGCTTGTGCTTCCAGTTCCGACAATGCAGTAATAACCATCAAGTAATCTAACTAACAATTCCAAAACTAATTTCTTATACACAGTGTAAGGGGATAAAGAATATGTACATAGGGATATGAATGAGTGATGGTGCAGAGCAGCATAGGCAAGATACAGTAGATGGTATCGAGTACAGTATATACATATGAGATGAGTATGTAAACAAAGTGGCATAGTTAAAGTGGCTAGTGATACATGTATTACATAAGGATGCAGTAGATGATAGAGTACAGTGTATACGTATACACATGAGATTAATAATGTAGGGTATGTAAACATTATATTAGGTAGCATTGTTTAAAGTGGCTAGTGATATATTTTACATCCTTTCCCATCAATTCCCATTATTGAAGTGGCTGGAGTTGAGTCAGTGTGTTGGCAGCAGCCACTCAATGTTAGTGGTTGCTGTTTAACAGGATGGCTGTTGGCTGTTGGCTGTTGTCGATGTGTTCCTGATTCGAGCCCAGGTAGGGGTGAGGAGAGGGATGGAAGCTATACTGTTACACTGGCAATACTAAAGTGCCTATAAGAACATCCAATAGGCAAAGGTATATGAAATACAAATGGTATAGAGATAAATAGTCCTATAATAACTAACCCTAAAACATCTTAACTGGGAATTATGAAGACTCATGTTAAAAGGAACCACCAGCTTTCATATCTTCTCATGTTCTGAGCAAGGAACTTAAACGTTAGCTTTTCTTACATGGCACATGTTGCACTTATACTTTCTTCTCCAACACTTTGTTTTTGCATTATTTAAACCAAATTGAAAATGTTTCATTATTTATTTGAGGCTACATTTATTTTATTAATGTATTATATTAAGTTAAAATAAGTGTTCATTCAGTATGGTTGTAATTGTCATTACAAATAAAAATAAAAATATTGTCTGATTAATCGAGCAGCATTGAAAAATCATAATCGGTCGACCTCTAACACACATCCAGCTCACATCCAGCGTCCGCCTCACGTCCGCCTCACGTCCGCCTCACGTCCGCCTCACGTCCTCCATCCGCCTCACTTCCGCCTCACTTCCGCCTCACTTCCGCCTCACTTCCGCCTCACGTCCTCCATCCACCTCACATCCATCTCACGTCCTCCATCCACCTCACATCCACCTCACGTCCTCCATCCACCTCACATCCTCCATCCACCTCACATCCACCTCAAAACCACCTCACATCCACCTCACATCCACCTCACATCCACCTCACATCCACCATCCACCTCACATCCACCTGACGTCCACCATCCATCCACCTCACATTCACCATCCTCCTCACATCCACCTCGCGTTCACCATCCTCCTCGCGTCCACCATCCACCTCGCATCCACCATCCACCTCGCATCCACCTCGCATCCACCTCGCATCCACCTCGGATCCACCTCGCATCCACCTCGCATCCACCTCGCATCCACCTCGCATCCACCTCGCATCCACCTCGCATCCACCTCACATCCACCTCACATCCATCTCACATCCTCCATCCGACTCACACCCGCCTCACATCCATCTCACATCCTCCATCCACCCCACATCCATCCCACGTCCATCCCACGTCCATCCCACGTCCATCCCACGTCCATCTCACGTCCATCTCACGTCCATCTCACGTCCATCTCACGTCCATCTCACGTCCATCTCACGTCCACCATCCACCTCGCGTCCACCATCCACCTCGCGTCCACCATCCACCTCGCGTCCACCATCCACCTCGCATCCACCATCCACCTCGCATCCACCATCCACCTCGCATCCACCATCCACCTCGCATCCACCATCCACCTCGCATCCACCATCCACCTCGCATCCACCATCCACCTCGCATCCACCTCGCATCCACCTCGCATCCACCATCCACCTCGCATCCACCTCGCATCCACCATCCACCTCGCATCCACCATCCACCTCGCATCCACCATCCACCTCGCATCCACCATCCACCTCGCATCCACCATCCACCTCGCATCCACCATCCACCTGACATTCACCATCCACCTGACATTCACCATCCACCTGACATCTGACATCCACCATCCACCTCGCATCCACCTCGCATCCACCATCCACCTCACATCCACCATGCTTCCAAAATCCACCACGCATAAACCTTGCTTCCAAGCCCTGTCTGCAATACCTTTTGTTCTCATTCTAACTCCGTCCTGTGCTAGCTATAGCGTTTTGTTAGCGTCCTACACACACACACACACACACACGTCTGAAGTCCTTCCTCTGTCAAGGACAAACCCTTTGTTTTTTGTCTCCAGAGATCATGACAGGTGCAGGACAGAACCTTAAAAGGAAGATACACACAGTACATCATCAGAACTAATACTGTTACGCTCTCCTTCTGTCAGTACCTGCTTCCGTAGCGCCATCTATGAATTTGAAAGTGGTTACGATTCTGCACCCCCATCCCTCAGCTTTATAAGCCACGTTATCTGTAGCTTCCATGCACAGCTCTCTCTCTTCCATTGTTTGTTGTGTTTTATTTCATCTTTATTTTACCAGGCAGGTCAAATTAAGAACATATTCTCATTTACAATGTTGGCCTGGCAGGTGTCAAAAGGCCTTCTGTGGGATGAGGATTAGATGTAACACAAAATGACACGGAAGGAAGACACTTGACAATAGAAACAGCACCGTCAGACAGACAGTGGAAACAGAGCACACCGCGACATACCCCATGAAGAGAGACCCAACAGCACAATATGGTACAAACATTGTTCAGTGCCAATAACAGCATGAGAGTCAAAGTAGACAGAGACCAGCACATCATCCAAAGAGGGATGTCACAAACTCTCCATGACGATAGGGACGTCACAAACTCTCCATGACGATAGGGATATCACAACGCTTCATGACAAGAGGGATATCCCATCTCCACATCAAATCAAATGTATTTGTCACATACACATGGTTAGCAGATGTTAATGCGAGTGTAGCGAAATGCTTGTGCTTCTAGTTCCGACAATGCAGTAATAACCAACAAGTAATCTAACCTAACAATTTCACAACAACTACCTTATACACACACAAATGTAAAGGGATAAAGAATATGTACATAAAGATATATGAATGAGTGATGGTACAGAACAGCATAGGCAAGATGCAGTAGATGGTATCGAGTACAATATATACATATGAGATGAATTATGTAGGGTAAATAAACATAGTGCCATATTGATACATGTATTACAAAGATTGCAAGATGCAGTAGATGATAGAGTACAGTATATACATACACATATGAGATGAGTAATGTAGGATATGCAAACATTATATTAAGTGGCATTGTTTAAAGTGGCTAGTGATATATTTTACATCAATTGCCATTATTAAAGTGGCTGTAGTTGAGTCAGTGTGTCGGCAGCAGCCACTCATTGTTAGTGGTGGCTGTTTAACAGTCTGATGACCTTGAGATAGAAGCTGTTTATCAGTCTCTCGGTCCCAGCTTTGATGCACCTGTACTGACCTCGCCTTCTGGATGATAGCTGGGTGAACAGGCAGTGGCTCCGGTGGTTGTTGTCCTTGATGATCTTTATGGCCTTCCTGTAACATCGGATGGTGTAGGTGTCCTGGAGGGCAGGTAGTTTGCCCCCAGTGATGCGTTGTGCAGACCACACTACCCTCTGGAGAGCCTTACGGTTGTGGGCGGAGCAGTTGCCGTACCAGGCGGTGATACAGCCCGCCAGGATGCTCTCGATTGTGCATCTGTAGAAGTTTGTGAGTGCTTTTGGTGACAAGCCAAATTTCTTCAGCCTCCTGAGGTTGAAGAGGCGCTGCTGCGCCTTCTTCACGATGCTGTCTGTGTGGGTGGACTAATTAATTTTGTCCGTGATGTGAACTTAAAATGTACCACTACTGTCCCGTCGATGTGGATAGGGTTTTTGCTGTTTCCTGAACTCCACAATCACTTCCTTTGTTTTGTTGATGTTGAGTGTGAGGTTATTTTCCTGACACCGCACTCCGAGGGCCCTCACCTCCTCCCTGTAGGCCATCTCGTTGTTGTTGGTAATCAAGCCTAACACTGTAGTGTCGTCCGCAAACTTGATGATTGAGTTGGAGGCGTGCATTGCCACGCAGTCATGGGTGAACAGGGAGTACAGGAGAGGGCTCAGAACGCACCCTTGTGGGGCCCCAGTGTTGAGGATTTTTTAATGTTTTATTTGTTTATTTTACCTTTATTTAAACAGGCAAGTCAGTTAAGAACATATTCTTGTTTTCAATGATGGCCTAGGAACAGTGGGTTAACTGCCTGTTCAGGGGCAGAATGACAGATTTGAACTCGCAACCTGCCGGTTATTAGTCCAACGCTCTAACCACTAGGCTACCCTGCCGCCCCAGGATCAGCGGGGTGGAGATGTTGTTACCTACCCTCACCACCTGGGGGCGGCCCGTCAGGAGGTCCAGTACCCAGTTGCACAGGACGGGGTCGAGACCCAGCTTGATGAGTTTGGAGGGTACTATGGTGTTAAATGCTGAGCTGTAGTCGATGAACAGCATTCTCACATAGGTATTCCTCTTGTCCAGATGGGTTAGGGCAGTGTGCAGTGTGGTTGAGATTGCATGCTCTGAGGACGCGGCTGGGGATGCAGTCTGGTCCTGCAGCCCTGCGAGGGTTAACACGTTTAAATGTTTTACTCACATCGGCTGCAGTGAAGGAGAGTCCGCAGGTTTTGGTTGCGGGCCGTGTCAGTGGCACTGTATTGTCCTCAAAGCGGGAATTTTTTTTTATTTAGTCTGTCTGGGAGTAAGACTAGTTTTCTTTTTTTAATCAGTGATTGACTGCAGATCCTGTCACATACCTCGTGTCTGAGCTGTTGAATTGCGACTCTACTTTGACTCTATACTGGCGCTTAGCTTGTTTGATAGCCTTGCGGAGGGAATAGCTGCACTGTTTGTATTCGGTCATGTTTCCGGTCACCTTGCCCTGGTTAAAAGCAGTGGTTCGTGCTTCCAGTTTCACGCGAACGCTGCCATCAATCTATGGTTTCTGCTTTGGGAATGTTTTAATCGTTGCTATGGGAACGACATTGTCAATGCACTTTCTAATGAACTCGCTCACCGAATCAGCGTATTCGTCAATGTTGTTGTTGGAAGCAATGCGGAACATATCCCAGTCCACGTGACGGAAGCAGTCTTGAAGCGTGGAATCAGATTGGTCGGAACAGCGTTGAACAGACCTGAGCGCGGGAGCTTCTTGTTTTAGTTTCTGTCTGTAGGCTGGAAGCAACAAAATGGAGTCGTGGTCAGCTTTTCCAAAAGCAGAGCAGGGGGGAGGGCCTTATATGCATTGCGGAAGTTAGAATAACAATGATCAAGGGTTTTACCAGCCCTGGTTGTGCAATCGATATACTGATACAATTTAGGGAGTCTTGTTTTCAGATTAGCCTTGTTAAAATCCCCAGTTACAATTTATGCAGCCTAAGGATATGTGGTTTCCAGATTTCATAGAGTCATATAAAGTTCGTTCAGGGCCATCGATGTGTCTGCTTGGGGGGAAATATATACGGCTGTGATTATAATCGAAGAGAATTCCCTTGGTAGGTAATGAGGTCGA
Organism: Oncorhynchus masou masou; assembly: GCF_036934945.1. NCBI lineage: Eukaryota > Metazoa > Chordata > Actinopteri > Salmoniformes > Salmonidae > Oncorhynchus > Oncorhynchus masou. Next base: position 87,279,342 of record NC_088216.1, read on the forward strand.
CATTTGATTGTGAGGAATTCTAAGTCAGGTGAACAGAAGGACTTGAGTTGCTGTATGTTGCTATGATCACACCACGTCTCGTTAATCATAAGGCATACCCCCCGCCCCTCTTCTTACCAGAAAGATGCTTGTTTCTATCGGCGCGATGCGTGAAGAAACCAGCTGGTTGCACCGACTCCGATAGCGTCTCTCCAGTGAGTCATGTTTCCGTGAAGCAAAGAACTTTACAGTCTCTGATGTCCCTCTGGAATGCTACCCTTGCTCGGATTTCATCAACCTTGTTGTCAAGAGACTGGACATTGGCGAGTAGTATGCTAGGGAGCGGTGTGCGATGTGCCCGTCTCCGGCGCCTGACCAGAAGACCGCCTCGTTTGCCTCTTTTACAACGTCGTTGTTTTGGGTCGCTGGCTGGCATCCAATCCGTTGTCCTGGGTGGAAGGCAGAACACAGGATCCGCTTCGGTAAAGTCATATTCCTGGTCGTAATGATGGTGAGTTGCTCTTATATTTACTAGTTCCTCCTGACTGTATTGGGGTACCAATGTAAGAAATAACACAATATAATAGGAACACAAAGCGTGGCAGCCATCTCTGTCGGCGCCGGAAGTAGTCCTAGTGATGTGCAGTATTGTGTGGGAGACCACGGTGTTATGTACTAGTGATGTGCAGTATTGTGTGGGAGGACCACGGTGTTATGTACTAGTGATGTGCAGTATTGTGTGGGAGACCACGGTGTTATGTACTAGTGATGTGCAGTATTGTGTGTGAGACCAGGGTGTTATGTACTAGTGATGTGCAGTATTGTGTGGGAGACCACGGTGTTATGTACTAGTGATGTGCAGTATTGTGTGGGAGACCACGGTGTTATTTACTAGTAATGTGCAGTATCATGTGGGAGACCACGGTGTTATGTACTAGTGATGTGCAGTATTGTGTGGGAGGACCACGGTGTTATGTACTAGTGATGTGCAGTATTATGTGGGAGACCACGGTGTTATGTACTAGTGATGTGCAGTATTATGTGGGAGACCACGGTGTTATTTACTGGTGATGTGCAGTATTATGTGGGAGGACCACGGTGTTATGTACTAGTGATGTGCAGTATTATGTGGGAGACCACGGTGTTATGTACTAGTGATGTGCAGTATTGTGTGGGAGGACCACGGTGTTATGTACTAGTGATGTGCAGTATTATGTGGGAGACCACGGTGTTATGTACTAGTGATGTGCAGTATTATGTGGGAGACCACGGTGTTATGTACTAGTGATGTGCAGTATTATGTGGGAGACCACGTTGTTATGTACTAGTGATGTGCAGTATTGTGTGGAGACCACGGTGTTATGTACTAGTGATGTGCAGTATTATGTGGGAGACCACGTTATTTACTGGTGATGTGCATTATTGTGTGGGAGAATAGATGGATCTGTAAACTATTTCCTCCCACCCAGGGGAAGAACTGCATATTTCTTATTTAATATGTCACATATTAACCATGGTCCATATAACACACACACTATATCGCTGGCTCTGCCACACTCTCTCTTTCTCTTCTTCAATTCTAAGGGCATTATTTGCTTTGGAAACACATGTTTACATTGGAAATAGATAATAAAGAATTAACAGTCAATATTACACTCACAAAATCACCGAAAGTGTAGAGACATTTCAAATGTAATATTATGGCTAGATACAGTCTCTCTCTCTTTCTCTGAAACACATCTATGCCTTACATCCCATAATATTTGAGGAAGTTTTATCTGAGTGATGAGGCTGACGTCTATATGTACGTCATCTCATATCATTAGCTAATCTCTCCAGACTCCATGCTCTTGGATATCATTAAAACTAAATGTAAAACATTATCACATACATACACTGGATAGGTGCAGTGTAATGTGTTGTTTTACAGGGTCAGTCATAGTAGTATGATAGGGGTTGTTTTACTGGGTCAGTCATAGTAGTATGATAGGTGTTGTTTTACTGGGTCAGTCATAGTAGTATGATAGGTGTTGTTTTACAGGGTCAGTCATAGTAGTGTGATAGGTGTTGTTTTACAGGGTCAGTCATAGTAGCATGATCGGTGTTGTTTTACAGGGTCAGTCATAGTAGGATGATAGGTGTTGTTTTACAGGGTCAGTCAGTAGTGTAACGGACTTCTTGTGCCGAAGGAGAGGAGGACCAAAATGTAGCGTCGTTACTATTCATGTTTTTTAATAAGACAACTAAACATGAACATAATACAAAAACAACAAACGTGGAAAACCGAAACAGCCTATTCTGGTGCAAACTAACACAGAGACAGGAACAATCACCCACAAAACCCAACACCAAACAGGCTCCCTAAATATGGTTCCCAATCAGAGACAATGACTAACACCTGCCTCTGATAGGTGTTGTTTTACAGGGTCAGTGAGCCATATCAGGTTCCCACACAGAAACAGACAAACTAGACGCACAACAATGTGTGACACATAGTAGTATGATAGGTGTTGTTGTACAGGGTCAGTCATAGTAGTATGATAGGTGTTGTTTTACAGGGCCAGTCATAGTAGTATGATAGGTGTTGTTGTACAGGGTCAGTCATAGTAGTATGATAGGTGTTGTTTTACAGGGTCAGTCATAGTAGTATGATAGGTGTTGTTTTACAGGGTCAGTCATAGTAGTATGATAGGTGTTGTTTTACAGGGTCAGTCATAGTAGTATGATAGGTGTTGTTTTACAGGGTCAGTCATAGTAGTATGATAGGTGTTGTTTTACAGGGTCAGTCATAGTAGTATGATAGGTGTTGTTTTACAGGGTCAGTCATAGTAGTATGATAGGTGTTGTTTTACAGGGTCAGTAGTGTGATAGGTGTTGTTATACAGGGTCAGTCATAGTAGTATGATAGGTGTTGATTTACAGGGTCAGTCATAGTAGTATGATAGGTGTTGTTTACAGGGTCAGTCATAGTAGTATGATAGGTGTTGTTTTACAGGGTCAGTCATAGTAGTATGATAGGTGTTGTTTTACAGGGCCAGTCATAGTAGTATGATAGGTGTTGTTTTACAGGGTCAGTCATAGTAGTATGATCGGTGTTGTTTTACAGGGCCAGTCATAGTAGTATGATAGGTGTTGTTCTACAGGGTCAGTCATAGTAGTATGATCGGTGTTGTTTTACAGGGTCAGTCATAGTAGTATGATCGGTGTTGTTTTACAGGGCCAGTCATAGTAGTATGATAGGTGTTGTTTTACAGGGTCAGTCATAGCAGTATGATCGGTGTTGTTTTACAGGGTCAGTCATAGTAATATGATAGGTGTTGTTTTACAGGGTCAGTCATAGTAGTATGATAGGTGTTGTTCTACAGGGTCAGTCATAGTAGTATGATAGGTGTTGTTTTACAGGGCCAGTCATAGTAGTATGATAGGTGTTGTTCTACAGGGTCAGTCATAGTAGTATGATAGGTGTTGTTCTACAGGGTCATAGTAGTAGTATGATAGATGTTGTTTTACAGGGTCAGTCATAGTAGTATGATAGGTGTTGTTTTACAGGGTCAGTCATAGTAGTATGATAGGTGTTGTTTTACAGGGCCAGTCATAGTAGTGTGATAGGTGTTGTTTTACAGGGTCAGTCATAGTAGTATGATAGGTGCAGTGTAATGTGTTGTTTTACAGGGTCAGCCATAGTAGTATGATAGGTGTTGTTTTACAGGGCCAGTCATAGTAGTATGATAGGTGTTGTTTTACAGGGTCAGTCATAGTAGTGTGATAGGTGTTGTTTTACAGGGTCAGTCATAGTAGTATGATAGGTGTTGTTTTACAGGGTCAGTCATAGTAGTATGATAGGTGTTGTTCTACAGGGTCAGTCATAGTAGTATGATAGGTGTTGTTGTACAGGGTCAGCCATAGTCTTACAGCAGCCCTGGAGCATCTCAGGGTTCAGGGCCTTGCTCAAGGACACAGCGACAGAATGTTTCACCTTAACGGCTCGAGTGATCTCACCTCTAGGCTATCTGCCACCATTACATCATACTCCATATCCATGACCCCAAACATCTCAGCTACCCTGGTACCTTGTGGATAATGGTTGTACAGCTGTCAGGGAGGGGAGGATTCCTATTTTAATGACAGCTTCCTGTTATTAGCCAAACTTCCCAGACTGATTGCATACCACTGATTATCACTATAGCACATTATCACTATATTCTATGGAACCATCTCTGACATCTCCTAGCACCTGGTACCCTGCACATGTGTGTACGACGGTTATTTAATGCGTGTACCTGATCTGATGAGAAAGGAGAGTATTTGGGAGAAGCTTCAGAAGGCATGCCTGGCTGTATTGTCATTTCTTTCTTGGTTGGTACCTCTGAGGCAGGGCTCTCCAACCCTGTTCCTAGAGAGCTGACCTTTCACTCCAACCCCAGTTGTAACTAACCAGATCCAGCTTTTCAACCAGCTAACTATTAGAATCAGGTGCGCTACATAAGGGTTGGAGTGTAAACCTACAGGACAGGGTAGAAGTTAAAACTAACAAGACGATAGCTCTTCAGGAACACGGTTGTCGTTAAAACTAACACAAGAGTAGTTCTCCAGGAACAGGGATGTATATTAAACATACAGGACGGTCATATTTTAGGAACAGGTTTGGAGACTAAACCTACATGAGGGTCTCTCTCCAGGAACAGGTTTGGAGACTACACCTACATGAGGGTCTCTCTCCAGGAACAGGGTTGGAGACTACACCTACATGAGGGTCTCTCTCCAGGAACAGGTTTGGAGACTACACCTACATGAGGGTCTCTCTCCAGGAACAGGTTTGGAGACTAAACCTACATGAGGGTCTCTCTCCAGGAACAGGTTTGGAGACTAAACCTACATGAGGGTCTCTCTCCAGGAACAGGTTTGGAGACTAAACCTACATGAGGGTCTCTCTCCAGGAACAGGTTTGGAGACTAAACCTACATGAGGGTCTCTCTCCAGGAACAGGTTTGGAGACTAAACCTACATGAGGGTCTCTCTCCAGGAACAGGTTTGGAGACTAAACCTACATGAGGGTCTCTCTCCAGGAACAGGTTTGGAGACTAAACCTACATGAGGGTCTCTCTCCAGGAACAGGTTTGGAGACTAAACCTACATGAGGGTCTCTCTCCAGGAACAGGTTTGGAGACTAAACCTACATGAGGGTCTCTCTCCAGGAACAGGTTTGGAGACTAAACCTACATGAGGGTCTCTCTCCAGGAACAGGTTTGGAGACTAAACCTACATGAGGGTCTCTCTCCAGGAACAGGTTTGGAGACTAAACCTACATGAGGGTCTCTCTCCAGGAACAGGTTTGGAGACTAAACCTACATGAGGGTCTCTCTCCAGGAACAGGTTTGGAGACTAAACCTACATGAGGGTCTCTCTCCAGGAACAGGTTTGGAGACTAAACCTACATGAGGGTCTCTCTCCAGGAACAGGTTTGGAGACTAAACCTACATGAGGGTCTCTCTCCAGGAACAGGTTTGGAGACTAAACCTACATGAGGGTCTCTCTCCAGGAACAGGTTTGGAGACTAAACCTACATGAGGGTCTCTCTCCAGGAACAGGTTTGGAGACTAAACCTACATGAGGGTCTCTCTCCAGGAACAGGTTTGGAGACTAAACCTACATGAGGGTCTCTCTCCAGGAACAGGTTTGGAGACTAAACCTACATGAGGGTCTCTCTCCAGGAACAGGTTTGGAGACTAAACCTACATGAGGGTCTCTCTCCAGGAACAGGTTTGGAGACTAAACCTACATGAGGGTCTCTCTCCAGGAACAGGTTTGGAGACTAAACCTACATGAGGGTCTCTCTCCAGGAACAGGTTTGGAGACTAAACCTACATGAGGTCTCTCTCCAGGAACAGGTTTGGAGACTAAACCTACATGAGGAACAGGGATCTAAACCTCTCTCCAGGAACAGGGATGGAGACTAAACCTACATAGTTTTCCAGGAACAGGGATGGAGACTAAACCTCAGGACAATAGTTTTCCAGGAACAGGTTGGAGACTAAACCTACAGGACAATAGTTTTCCAGGAACAGGGATGGAGACTAAACCTACAGGACAATAGTTTTCCAGGAACAGGGATGGAGACTAAACCTACAGGTTTAGAGAGTAAATCTACCGGTTTCCAGGAACGGGGATGGAGAGCCTTGCTGTAAAGTACAGTATGCTGGTTGTTTGTAACAGGACAGATGTCTGCAAAGAGAATCATTCCTCCCTCCCATTGCAGGAGAACAGTATCCATTGCATTAGCTGTAGTCTCCTGACTCAATGCCCTTGGCTAGCCTGGTAGCACTACACCTCATCCTCCGTATCTTACATGTCTGAGATATGTTGGTTGGTTTTGTGTAATGGATGTAGACTACGGTACCGGGTCCCGTGTGTGTAATGGGTGTACATCTTAGAGGTATTGTATTTACGTTGGTTGGTTGTGTGTAATGGTTTTACATCTGTCTGAGAGGGGAGCAAACCAGCAATATGAAGTACAGGACTGACTGGGTCTGGGGATGACTGGGTCTGGGGATCACTGGGTCTAAGGATCACTGGGTCTAGGGATCACTGGGTCTAGAGATCACTGGGTCTAGGGATCACTGGGTCTTGGACTGACTGGGTCTTCGACTGACTGGGTCTAGGGATCACTGGGTCTAGGGATCACTGGGTCTAGGGATCACTGGGTCTAGGGATCACTGGGTCTAGGGATCACTGGGTCTTGGACTGACTGGGTCTTGGACTGACTGGGTCTAGTACTGACTGGGTCTAGGGATGACTGGGTCTAGGGATGACTGGGTCTAGGGATGCCTGGGTCTAGTACTGACTGGGTCTAGTACTGACTGGTTCTTGGACTGACTGTTTCTTGGACTGACTGGGTTTTGGACTGACTGGGTCTTGGACTGACGGTCTAGTACTGACTGGGTCTAGGGATGACTGGGTCTAGTACTGACTGGGTCTAGTACTGACTGGGTCTGGGGATGACTGAGTCTTGGGCTGACTGGGTCTAGGGATGACTGGGTCTAGTACTGGGTCTGGGGATGACTGAGTCTTGGACTGGGTCTAGGGATGACTGGGTCTAGTACTGACTGGGTCTGGGGATGACTGGGTCTAGGACTGGGTCTGGGGATGACTGGGTCTAGTACTGACTGGGTCTAGTTCTGACTGGGTCTAGTACTGACTGGGTCTAGTACTGACTGGGTCTGGGGATGACTGGGTCTAGGGATGACTGGGTCTAGTACTGACTGGGTCTGGGGATGACTGGGTCTAGGGATGACTGGGTCTGGGGATGACTGAGTCTTGGACTGACTGGGTCTGGTGATGACTGGGTCTAGTACTGACTGGGTCTAGGGATGACTGGGTCTAGGGATGACTGGGTCTGGGATGACTGGGTCTAGTTCTGACTGGGTCTAGTTCTGACTGGGTCTGGGGATGACTGGGTCTAGTACTGACTGGGTCTGGGGATGACTGGGTCTAGTACTGACTGGGTCTAGTTCTGACTGGGTCTAGTTCTGACTGGGTCTGGGGATGACTGGGTCTAGTACTGACTGGGTCTGGGGATGACTGGGTCTAGTTCTGACTGGGTCTTGGACTGACTGGGTCTAGTACTGACTGGGTCTAGTACATGACTGGGTCTAGTTCTGACTGGGTCTGGGGATGACTGGGTCTAGTCCTGACTGGGTCTAGTTCTGACTGGGTCTAGTTCTGACTCTCCAGGAACAGGTTTGGAGACTAAACCTACATGAGGGTCTCTTCCAGGAACAGGTTTGGAGACTAAACCTAGATGAGGGTCTTCTCCAGGAACAGGTTTGGAGACTAAACCTACATGAGGGTCTCTCTCCAGGAACAGGTTTGGAGACTAAACCTACAGGACAATAGTTTTCCAGGAACAGGGATGGAGACTAAACCTACAGGACAATAGTTTTCCAGGAACAGGGATGGAGACTAAACCTACAGGACAATAGTTTTCCAGGAACAGGGATGGAGACTAAACCTACAGGACAATAGTTTTCCAGGAACAGGGATGGAGACTAAACCTACAGGACAATAGTTTTCCAGGAACAGGGATGGAGACTAAACCTACAGGACAATAGTTTTCCAGGAACAGGGATGGAGACTAAACCTACAGGTTTAGAGAGTAAATCTACCGTTTTCCAGGAACAGGGATGGAGACTAAACCTACAGGACAATAGTTTTCCAGGAACAGGGATGGAGACTAAACCTACAGGACAATAGTTTTCCAGGAACAGGGATGGAGACTAAACCTACAGGACAATAGTTTTCCAGGAACAGGGATGGAGACTAAACCTACAGGACAATAGTTTTCCAGGAACAGGGATGGAGACTAAACCTACAGGTTTAGAGAGTAAATCTACCGGTTTCCAGGAACGGGGATGGAGAGCCTTGCTGTAAAGTACAGTATGCTGGTTGTTTGTAACAGGACAGATGTCTGCAAAGAGAATCATTCCTCCCTCCCATTGCAGGAGAACAGTATCCATTGCATTAGCTGTAGTCTCCTGACTCAATGCCCTTGGCTAGCCTGGTAGCACTACACCTCATCCTCCGTATCTTACATGTCTGAGATATGTTGGTTGGTTTTGTGTAATGGATGTAGACCACGGTACCGGGTCCTGTGTGTGTAATGGGTGTACATCTTAGAGGTATTGTATTTACGTTGGTTGGTTGTGTGTAATGGTTTTACATCTGTCTGAGAGGGGAGCAAACCAGCAATATGAAGTACAGGACTGACTGGGTCTGGGGATCACTGGGTCTAGGGATCACTGGGTCTAGGGATCACTGGGTCTAGGGATCACTGGGTCTAGGGATCACTGGGTCTTGGACTGACTGGGTCTTGGACTGACTGGGTCTAGTACTGACTGGGTCTTGTACTGACTGGGTCTAGTACTGACTGGGTCTAGGGATGACTGGGTCTAGGGATGACTGGGTCTAGGGATGCCTGGGTCTAGTACTGACTGGGTCTTACTGACTGGGTCTACTGACTGGTTCTTGGACTGTGTTTCTTGGACTGACTGGGTTTTGGACTGACTGGGTCTTGGACGGTCTAGTACTGACTGGGTCTAGTACTGACTGGGTCTAGGGATGACTGGGTCTAGTACTGACTGGGTCTAGTACTGACTGGGTCTGGGGATGACTGGGTCTTGGATGACTGAGTCTTGGACTGACTGGGTCTAGGGATGACTGGGTCTAGGGATGACTGGGTCTGGGATGACTGGGTCTAGTACTGACTGGGTCTAGTACTGACTGGGTCTGGGGATGACTGGTCTTGTCTGAGTCTTGGACTGACTGGGTCTAGGGATGACTGGGTCTAGGGATGACTGGGTCTAGGGATGACTGGGTCTAGTACTGACTGGGTCTTGGACTGACTGGGTCTTGGACTGACTGGGTCTAGGGATCACTGGGTCTTGGACTGACTGGGTCTTGGACTGACTGGGTCTAGTACTGACTGGGTCTTGTACTGACTGGGTCTACTGACTGGGTCTAGGGATGACTGACTGGGTCTAGGATGACTGGGTCTAGTACTGACTGGGTCTAGTACTGACTGGGGACTGACTGTTTTTGGACTGACTGGGTCTAGTACTGACTGGTCTTGACTGGGGATGACTGGGTCTAGGGATGACTGGGTGACTAGGGTCTATGACTGGGTCTAGGGATGACTGGGTCTGACTGGGATGACTGGGTCTGGGATGACTGAGTACTGACTGGGTCTAGGGATGACTGGGTCTAGTATGACTGGGTCTGGGATGACTGAGGGATGACTGGGTCTAGTACTGACTGGGTCTAGTATGACTGGGTCTAGTATGACTGGGTCTAGGGATGACTGGGTCTAGGGATGACTGGGTCTAGTACTGACTGGGTCTGGGGATGACTGGGTCTAGTACTGACTGGGTCTGGGGATCACTGGGTCTAGTTCTGACTGGGTCTGGGGATGACTGAGTCTTGGACTGACTGGGTCTGGGGATGACTGGGTCTAGGGATGACTGGGTCTAGTACTGACTGGGTCTAGTTCTGACTGGGTCTAGTTCTGACTGGGTCTGGGGATGACTGGGTCTAGTACTGACTGGGTCTGGGGATGACTGGGTCTGACTGACTGGGTCTAGTTCTGACTGGGTGGGTCTGGGGATGACTGGGTCTAGTACTGACTGGGTCTGGGGATGACTGGGTCTAGTTCTGACTGGGTCTTGGACTGACTGGGTCTAGTACTGACTGGGTCTAGTACATGACTGGGTCTAGTTCTGACTGGGTCTGGGGATGACTGGGTCTAGTACTGACTGGGTCTAGTACTGACTGGGTCTAGTACTGACTGGGTCTGGGGATGACTGGGTCTAGTACTGACTGGGTCTGGGGATGACTGGGTCTAGTACTGACTGGGTCTTGGACTGACTGGGTCTAGGACTGACTGGGTCTTGGACTGACTGGGTCTAGTACCTGACTGGGTCTAGTTCTGACTGGGTCTGGGGATGACTGGGTCTAGTACTGACTGGGTCTAGTTCTGACTGGGTCTAGTACTGACTGGGTCTAGTACTGACTGGGTCTAGTTCTGACTGGGTCTAGTTCTGACTGGGTCTATTTCTCTGGGTCTAGTACTGACTGGGTCTAGTTCTGACTGGGTCTAGTTCTGACTGGGTCTAGTACTGACTGGGTCTAGTACTGACTGGGTCTGGGGATGACTGGGTCTAGTACTGACTGGGCCTGGGGATGACTGGGTCTAGTACTGACTGGGTCTGGGGATGACTGGGTCTAGTTCTGACTGGGTCTAGTTCTGACTGGGTCTAGTTCTGACTGGGTCTGGGGATGACTGGGCCTGGGGATGACTGGGTCTAGTACTGACTGGGTCTAGTTCTGACTGGGTCTAGTACTGACTGGGTCTGGGGATGACTGGGTCTAGTTCTGACTGGGTCTAGTTCTGACTGGGCCTGGGGATGACTGGGCCTGGGGATGACTGGGCCTGGGGATGACTGGGTCTAGTACTGACTGGGTCTAGTTCTGACTGGGTCTAGTACTGACTGGGTCTGGGGATGACTGGGTCTAGTTCTGACTGGGTCTAGTTCTGACTGGGTCTAGTTCTGACTGGGTCTTGGACTGACTGGGTCTGGGGATGACTGGGTCTGGGGATGACTGGGTCTGGGGATGACTGGGTCTGGGGATGACTGGGTCTGGGGATCACTGGGACTATTACTGACTGGGTCTTGTACTGACTGGGTCTGGGGATGACTGGGACTGATCTACTCTGAGACTGGGGCTATGGGTGAGGTGTTGAGAAAATACAGAGGTAGCAACAACATTATTATAAGCTTAAGAAAGCAGTGAAGCATGTTTGTCTCCCTCTATTGGTATCTTCCTCTGTTCTGTTCTGTTCTGTCGTCTCGTCTCATGTCCTCCAGAGGATTGAAGATAACAGGACCTTCATTTAAAGGTGTTATGTGTAGTAATGGTTCAATAACAATTCGGGATTGTAAACAAGTTGTGAAAATGACATTCAGCACATCATACACCACATTAACACAGACCAGGGCAGACCATCACATGAGCACAGACCAGGAGGCCTGAGAGCTGACACCCACATTAACACAGACCAGGTGGATTGCGTTTCAAATAGATGATATAGGGTAGAAGAGAGGGAGGGAGAGAGAGATAGAAAGTGATGGAGTGAAATAGAGAGTGGTAAGTAGAGGAATGAGATGGGTAGGGAAGAAGGGATGGAGAAAGGCCAGAACCCACTGGATTCTCAAATTACATTGAATGAGTTACAGGACAAAATAAACACCCTTCAACCCAAAAAGGCCTGTGGTGTTGATGGTATCCTCAATGAAATGATCAAATATACAGACAACTAATTCCAATTGGCTATACTAAAACTCTTTAATATCATCCTTAGCTCTGGCATCTTCCCCAATATTTGGAACCAAGGACTGATCACCCCAATCCACAAAAGTGGAGACAAATTTGACCCCAATAACTACCGTGGAATATGCGTCAACAGTAACCTTGGGAAAATCCTCTGCATTACCATTAACAGCAGACTCGTACATTTCCTCAATGAAAACAATGTACTGAGCAAATGTCAAATTGGCTTTTTACCAAATTACCATACAACAGACCATGTATTCACCCTAATTGACAACCAAAGAAACCAAAAGAAAGGCAAAGACTTCTCATGCTTTGTTGACGTCAAAAAACCCTTCGACTCTATTTGGCATGAGGGTCTGCTATACAAATTGATGGAAAGTGGTGTTGGGGGTAAAACATACGACATTATAAAATCCATGTACAAAAACAACAAGTGTGCGGATAAAATAGGCAAAAAACACACATTTCTTCACACAGGGTCGTGGAGTGAGACAGGGATGCAGCTTAAGCCCCACACTCATATATCAACGAATTGGAGCGGCCACTAGAAAAGTCTGCAGCACCCAGCCTCACCCTACTAGAATCCGAAGTTAAATGTCTACCTTTTGCTGATGATCTGGTGTGTCTGTCCCCAACCAAGGAGGGCCTACAGCAGCACCTAGATCTTCTGCACAGATTCTGTCAGACCTGGGCCCTGACAGTAAATCTCAGTAAAACCAAAATAATGGTGTTCCAAAAAAGGTCCAGTCGCCAGGACCACAAATACAAATTCCATCTCGTCACTGTTGCTCTAGAGCACACAAACAACTATACATACCTTGGCCTAAACATCAGCGCCACAGGTAACTTCCACAAAGCTGTAAACGATCTAAGAGACAAGGCAAGAAGGGCATTCTATGCCATCAAAAGGAACATAAATTTCAACATACCAATTAGGATCTGGCTAAAAATACTTGAATCAGTCATAGAGCCCATTGCCCTTTATGGTTTTGAGGACTGGGGTCTGCTCACCAACCAAGACTTCACAAAATAGGACAAACAACAAATTGAGACTGCAAGCAGAATTCTGCAAAAATATCCTCCGTGTACAACGTAGAACACCAAATAATGCATGCAGAGCATAATTAGGCTTATACCCACTAATTATCAAAATCCTGAAAAGAGCATCTAAATTCTACAACCACCTAAAAAGGAAGCGATTCCCAAACCTGCCATAACAAAGTCATTCCTACAGGGAGATGAACCTGGAGAAGAGTCCCCTAAGCAAGCTGGTCCTGGGGCTCTGTTCACAAACACCCCACAGAGCCCCAGGACAGCAGTAAAATTAGACCCAAGCAAATCATGAGAAAACAAAAAGATAATTACTTGCACATTGGAAAGAATTAACAAAAAAACTGAGCAAACTAGAATGCTATTTGGCCCTAAACAGAGAGTAAACCGTGGCAGAATGCCTGACCACTGTGACTGACCCAAACTTAAGGAAAGCTTTGACTATGTACAGACTCAGTGAGCATAGCCTTGCTATTGAGAAAGGTCGCCGTAGGCAGACATGGCTCTCAAGAGAAGACAGGCTATGTGCTCACTGCCCACAAAATGAGGTGGAAACTGAGCTGCACTTCCTAACCTCCTGCCCAATCTATGACCATATTAGAGAGACATAATTCCTTCAGATTACACAGATCCACAAATAATTCGAAAACACATCCAATTTTGATAAACTCCCATATCTATTGGGTGAAATACCACAGTGTGCCATCACAGCAGCAAGATTTGTGACCTGTTGCCACAAGAAAAGGGCAACCAGTGAAGAACAAACACCATTGTAAATACAACCCATATTTATGCTTATTTATTTTCCCTTGTGTTCTTTAACCATTTGAACAATATTACAACACTGTATATATACATACTATGACATTTGTAATGTCTTTATTGTTTTGGAACTTCTGTATGTGTTATGTTTAATGTTAATTTTCATTGTTTATTTCACTTTTGTATATTATCTACCTCACTTGCTTTGGCAATGTTAACACGTTTCCCATACCAATAAAGCCTCTTGAATTGAATTGAAAGGAGAAAGAGAGGTAGAGAGCAGGAGAGGGAGAAACATAAATGAATGAGGTAGAGAGCATGAAACCAGCATTCTTCAAGGATTTTCTGGGGATCTGAAAAGGGCTGAGTCAAGCCGCAGGGGACTTGTAACTTTGACACGGCAAAATATCTATTGTAATCCTGACCAGGCAAGCCAGAGATGGAGTGATGGAGATAGAGAGAGCGAGCGAGCGAGAGAGAGAGCGAGAGAGAGAGACAGAGACAGAGACAGAGAGAGAGACAGAGAGAGAGACAGAGAGGGAGACAGAGAGAGAGGGGAGAGAGAGAGAGAGATATACACAGAGAGAGAGAGAGCGAGAGAGAGAGAGAGAGAGAGAGAGAGATACAGAGAGAGAGAGAGAGAGAGAGAGAGATGGAGTGAGAGCGAGCGAGCGAGAGAGAGAGATGGAGTGAGAGTGAGCGCGAGAGCGAGAGAGAGAGCGATAGAGAGACAGAGACAGAGAGAGACAGAGAGAGACAGAGAGAGAGAGAGAGAGACAGAGAGAGGCAGAGATAGAGAGACAGAGAGAGAGAGATAGAGAGAGAGAGACAGAGAGAGAGAGACAGAGAGAGAGAGAGAGACAGAGAGAGAGAGACAGAGAGAGAGAGAGAGATATATATAGTGCCAAAGAGGATGACTTTTTTCTTTGTTTTTTTAACGTTTTGTGTAACTTCTTTTGTACACAATGATGCTGCTACCATCTATCTTATGACCAAAAACAACTTCTGGATATCAGAACTGGGATTCCTCACCACGAACTGGAAGAATCTTTTTCCTTTAACGAGTCCGACGAGAATGATATACTGCTCTCACGGGAACAGACCCAAATCCCTGTCATTTGCGTGAAGAAAAGAGACAAAGTGGACACTGCTCGGGTTGCCGTTTCAAAATCTAATCGAGTAAACTCCCACTGCCATCAATTCTACTTGCAACTTTACTACTTCACATGCAATCATTGGAAAATATAATTGAAGACCTATGATTTATAATTATCCTACCAATGGGACATGAAGAACTGTAATATGTTTCACAGAGTCGTGGCGGACATGGATATATAGAGCTGGGGGGGATTTTGCACCGGCAGAACAGAGATGCTACGTCTGGTAAGACGAGGGGTGGAGGTGTGTTTCTTTTTGTCAATAACAGCTGGTGTGCGATGTCTAATATTAAAGAAGTCTCGAGGTATTGCTCGCCTGAGGTAGAGTACCTTATGATAAGCTGTAGACCACACTATCTACCAAAAGTGTTCTCATCTATATTATTCGTAGCCGTCTATTTCCAAGCACAAAGCGAAGCTGGCAATAAGACCAACAAACTCAACAAACTCTATAGGGCCATAAACAAACAAGAAAATGCCCTCCCAGATGCGGCGCTCCTAGTGGCCGAGGACTTTAATGCAGGCAAACAAATCAGTTTTACCACATTTTTACCAGCATGTCACATGTGCAGAGGAGAAAAAAACTATAGACCACCTTTATTCCACACACAGAGATGCATGCAAAGCTGTCCCCCGCCATCTATTTGGCAAATCTGACCATAATTCTATCCTCCTGATTCCTGCTTACAAGCAAAAACAAATTCAGGAAGTACCAGTGACTCACTCAATACGTAAGTGGTCAGATGACGCAGATGCTAAACTACAGGACTGTTTTGCAGCACAGACTGGAATATATTCCGGGATTCTTGCATTGGCATTGAGGAGTATACTTCATCAATAAGTGTATCGACAATGTCGTCCCCACAGTGACCGTACGTACATACCCTAACCAGAAGCCATGGATAACAGGCAACATCAGCATCGAGCTAAAGGCTGGAGCTACTGATTTCAAGGAGTGGGACACTAATCCAGAGGCCTATAAGAAATCCCACTAATGCCCTCAAAAGAACCATAAAACAAGTATAGCATCAATGCAGGATTAAATTGAATCCTACTACACAGGCTTGTTGGAGGTGGCAGGGCTTGAAAACTATTACGAACTACAAAGGGAAACCCAGACACGCGAGCCCACCAGATGAGCTAAATGCCTTATATTTTCGCTTCGAAGCAAGCATCACTGAAGCAAACACGAGAGCTGTGTGACTGTGTGATAACGCTCTCGGTAGCCGGTGTGGAAGACTGACTGAGTCTGTAATAACTAAATGTTTCAAGGTCGACCACCTGCCCCGTAGCACTCACGTCACGTTGGTATGAAGTGCTTTGAAAGGCTGGTCATGGCTCACATCAACAGCATCCTCCCGGATACCCTAGACCCACTCCAATTCGCATACCACCCCAACAGATCCACAGATGATGTAATCTCAATCACACGCCACACTGCCCTTTCCCACCTGGACAAAATGAACACCTATGTGAAAATGCTGTTCATTGACTACAGCTCAGCGTTCAACACCATCACTAAGTTAAAACCTCTTGAAACTCTGGGGGCGCAATTTCATTTTTGGATGAAAAACGTTCCGGTTTTAAACAAGATATTTTGTCACAAAAAGATGCTCGACTACGCATATAATTGATAGCTTTGGAAAGAAAACACTCTGAATTTTCCAGAACTGCAAAGATATTGTCTGTGGGTGCCCTAGAACGGGAGCTACAGGCAAAACCAAGATGAAACGGCAACCAGGAAATGAGCAGGATTTTTGAAGCTCTGTTTTCCATTGTCTCCTTATATGGCTGTGATTGCGAGAGGAATGAGCCTGCCCTATCTATCGTTTTCCCAAGGTGTCTGCAGCATTGTGACGTATTTGTAGGCATATCATTGGAAGATTGACCATAAGAGACCACATTTACCAGGTGTCCGCCCGGTGTCCTGCGTCGAAATTGGTGCGTAAACTTCAGCTGCAAGTATTTTTCCATGTGATTGAGAGGAGAAAGCAGACTTCCACGAACGATATATCAATGAAGAGATATGTGAAAAACACCTTGAGGATTGATTCTAAACAATGTTTGCCATGTTTCAGTCGATATAATGGAGTTAATTTGGAAAAAAGTTTGGCGTTTTGGTGACTGAATTTTCGTTTTTTTTTGAGCAAAACGTGATGTACAAAAAGGAGCGATTTCTCCTACACAAAGAATCTTTCAAGAAAAACTGAACATTTGCTCACTAACTGAGAGTCTCCTCATTGAAAACATCCGAAGTTCTTCAAAGGTAAATTATTTTATTTTAATACTTTTCTGTTTTTTATGAAAATGTTGCCCGCTAAACGCTACGCTAAATGCTACGCTAGCTATCAATACTCTTACACAAATGCTTGTTTTGCTATGGTTGAAAAGCATATTTTGAAAATCTGAGACAGTGTTGTTAAGAAAAGGCTAAGCTTGAATGCTAGCATATTTATTTCATTTCATTTGCGATTTTTATGAATAGTTAACGTTGCGTTATGCTAATGAGCTTGAGGCTATAACTGGATACAGGTTTTTTTCGTAGCCAAACGTGAACAAAACGGAGCGATTTGTCCTACACAAATAATATTTTTTGAAAAACTGAACATTTGCTGTCATGTCTTGTTATGTCTGTTCCTGTCCTTTCTCTTCACTCTGTCTCTCTCTGCTGGTCTTTTTAGGTTACCTTCTCTGTCTCTCATTCTTCAGCTGTTCTACATCTGCCCTAACTAGCTCTTTCACTCTTCCCCACCTGTTCTCTCTTCCCCCTCTGATTAGGTCTCTATTTCTCTCTCTGTTCCTGCTACTTTCGGTGTCTGATTCTTGTTTGTGTTTTTTGATGCCAGAAGCAGGCTGTCGTCTCGTTTGCTTCCACCTTGTCCTGTCCTGTCGGAGTCTGCCTGGCAGGTGTATCCTGCACTATACTAACGTTCTTTTGTTCTGCTGACAACGTTGGAAGAGGATTTATGCCATTCCTGTATTTTCATTAAAGAACTCTGTTTTCTGTTAAAACCGCTTTTGGGTCTTCACTCAAGTTCATAACAGAAGAATCAGACCAAGAATGGACCCAGCGGCTCCGGACCCTTTTCACTCCACCGTCGAGATCCAGGGAGCGATGCTAGGCAGACACGAGGAGGAATTGTCTGCTGCTCAACATGCCGTTGAGACCCTGGCCGTCCAAGTCTCCGACCTCACAAGACAGGTTCACCAACTCCACCTCGATCCACCGCCCACTTCCAGGGTTTCCGAGTCTCCGGAGCCCAGGATCAACAACCCGCCGTGTTACTCTGGGGAGCCCACTGAGTGCCGCTCATTCCTCACTCAGTGTGATGTGGTGTTCTCTCTCCAGCCCAACACTTACTCCAGGAGCGCAGCCCGCATCGCCTACGTCATTTCTCTCCTTACCGGACGGGCGCGTGAGTGGGGCACGGCAGTCTGGGAGGCGAGGGCTGAGTGTATTAACCAGTATCAGGACTTTAAGGAGGAGATGATACGGGTTTTTGACCGTTCTGTTTTTGGCGAGGAGGCTTCCAGGGCCCTGTCTTCCCTATGTCAGGGGAATCGATCCATAACGGATTATTCTATTGAGTTTCGCACTCTCGCTGCCTCTAGTGACTGGAACGAGCCGGCTTTGCTCGCTCGTTTTCTGGAGGGTCTCCTCGTCGAGGTTAAGGATGAGATCCTCTCCCGGGAGGTTCCTTCCAGTCTGGACTCCTTAATAGCTCTCGCTATTCGCATAGAGCGACGGTTTGATCTTCGTCGCCGAGCTCGTGGAAAGGAGCTCACGTTCTCCGTTGCTCCCCTCTCCACATCACTGCCACCTGCCGCATCACTGCCACCCTCCTCCGCCGGCTCGGATGCTGAGCCTATGCAGCTGGGGGTATTCGCATCTCGGCCAAGGAGAAGGAACGGAGAATCACCAATCGCCTCTGTCTCTACTGCGGCTCCGCTGGTCATTTTGTCACCTCATGTCCAGTAAAAGCCAGAGCTCATCAGTAAGAGGAGGGCTACTGGTGAGCGCAACTACTCAGGCCTCTCCTTCTGGATCACGCACTACCTTTCCGGTCCATCTCCGCTGGCCCGGTTCATCTGCTTCCTGCAGTGCCTTGATAGACTCTGGGGCGGAGGGCTGTTTTATGGACGAGACCTGGGCTCGGGAACATGACATTCCTCTCAGACAGTTAGGGGAGCCCAGGGCCTTGTTCGCTTTAGATGGTAGTTCTCTCCCCAAGATTCAGCGTGAGACGCTGCCTTTAACCCTCACTGTCTCTGGTAATCATAGCGAAACCATTTCTTTTTTAATTTTTCGTTCACCTTTTACACCTGTTGTTTTGGGTCATCCCTGGCTAGTGCGCCATAACCCTTCTATTAATTGGTCTAGTAATACTATCCTATCCTGGAATGTTTCTTGTCATGTAACCTGTTTAATGTCTGCTATCCCTCCTGTTTCCTCTGTCTCTTCTTCACAGGAGGAGCCTGGCGATTTGACAGGGGTGCCGGAGGAGTATCACGATCTGCGCACGGTGTTCAGTCGTTCCAAGGCCACTTCTCTCCCTCCACACCGGTCGTATGACTGTAGTATTGATCTCCTTCCGGGAACTACTCCCCCGGGGTAGATTATACTCTCTGTCGGCTCCCGAACGTAAGGCTCTCGAGGATTATTTGTCGGTTTCGCTCGACGCCGGTACCATAGTCTCCTCCTCCTCCCCCGCCGGAGCGGGGTTTTTTTTTGTTCAGAAGAAGGACGGGTCCCTGCGCCCATGCGTGGATTATCGAGGGCTGAATGACATAACAGTTAAGAATCGTTATCCGCTTCCTCTTATGTCTTCAGCCTTCGAGATCCTGCAGGGAGCCAGGTTTTTCACCAAATTGGACCTTCGTAATGCCTACCATCTCGTGCGCATCAGGGAGGGGGACGAGTGGAAGACGGCGTTTAACACTCCGTTAGGGCACTTTGAATACCGGGTTCTTCCTTTCGGCCTCGTTAACGCTCCAGCTGTCTTTCAGGCACTAGTTAACGACGTCCTGAGAGACATGCTGAACATTTTTGTTTTCGTTTACATGGACGATATCCTGATTTTTTCACCGTCTCTCTCGATTCATGTTCAGCACGTGCGACGCGTCCTCCAGCGCCTTTTGGAGAACTGTCTTTATGTGAAGGCTGAGAAGTGCACTTTTCATGCCGCCTCTGTCCCTTTCTCGGTTCCGTTATTTCCGCTGAGGGCATTAAGATGGATCCCGCTAAGGTCCAGGCTGTCATTGATTGGCCCGTTCCTAAGTCACGCGTCGAGCTGCAGCGCTTTCTGGGCTTCGCTAATTTCTACCGTCGTTTCATCCGTAATTTCGGTCAGGTGGCAGCTCCTCTCACAGCCCTTACTTCTGTTAAGACGTGCTTTAAGTGGTCCGTTTCCGCCCAGGAGCTTTTGATCTTCTTAAGAATCGTTTTACATCCGCACCTATTCTTGTTACACCTGACATCTCTAGACAGTTTGTTGTTGAGGTTGACGCGTCAGAGGTGGGCGTGGGAGCCATTCTTTCTCAGCGCTCTCTCTCTGACGGCAAGGTCCATCCTTGCGCGTTTTTCTCTCATCGCTTATCGCCGTCAGAACGTAACTATGATGTTGGTAATCGCGAACTGCTCGCCATCCGCTTAGCCCTAGGCGAATGGCGACAGTGGTTGGAGGGGGCGACCGTTCCTTTGTCGTTTGGACTGACCATAGGAACCTTGAGTACATCCGTTCAGCCAAACGACTTAATGCGCGTCAGGCTCGTTGGGCTCTGTTTTTCGCTCGTTTCGAGTTTGTTATTTCTTATCGTCCGGGCTCAAAAACACCAAACCTGATGCTTTATCTCGTCTCTTCAGTTCTTCTGAGGTCTCCACCGACCCCGATGGGATTCTCCCTGAGGGGCGTGTTGTCGGGTTGACTGTCTGGGGAATTGAGAGGCAGGTAAAGCAAGCACTCGTTCACACTCCGTCGCCGCGAGCTTGTCCTAGGAACCTTCTGTTCGTTCCCGTTCCTACTCGTCCGGCCGTTCTTCAGTGGGCCCACTCTGCCAAGTTAGCCGGCCACCCCGGCGTTCGGGGTACGCTCGCTTCCATTCGCCAGCGTTTCTGGTGGCCCACTCGGTAACGTGACGCGCGTCGATTTGTCGCCGCTTGTTCGGTCTGCGCGCAGACTAAATCTGGGAACTCTCCTCCTGCCGGCCGTCTCAGACCGCTTCCCATTCCCTCTCGACCGTGGTCTCACATCGCTTTAGATTTTATCACCGGACTGCCTTCATCAGCGGGGAAGACAGTTATTCTTACGGTTGTCGATAGATTCTCTAAGGCGGCTCATTTCATTCCTCTCGATAAGCTCCCTTCTGCTAAGGAGACGGCTCAGATCATTATCGAGAATGTTTTCCGAATTCATGGCCTTCCGTCTGACGTCGTTTCCGACAGAGGCCCGCAGTTCACGTCTCAATTTTGGAGGGAGTTTTGCCGTTTGATTGGGGCTTCCGTCAGTCTCTCGTCCGGCTTTCATCCCCAGTCTAACGGTCAAGCCGAACGGGCCAATCAGACTGTTGGTCGCATTTTTACGCAGTCTTTCTTTTCGTAACCCTGCGTCTTGGTCAGAGCAGCTCCCTGGGCAGAGTACGCCCACAACTCGCTTCCCTCGTCTGCTACCGGTCTATCCCCTTTTCAGAGTAGCCTCGGGTACCAGCCTCCGCTGTTCTCATCTCAGCTCGCCGAGTCCTGCGTCCCCTCCGCTCAGGCTTTTGTCCAGCGTTGCGAGCGCACCTGGAGGGGGGTCAGGTCGGCACTTTGTCGTAATAGGGCGCAGACTGTGAGGGCCGCTAATAAGCGTAGGACCAAGAGTCCTAGATATTGTTGCGGTCAGAGAGTATGGCTCTCCACTCAGAACCTTCCCCTTAAGACAGCTTCTCGCAAGTTGGCCCCGCGGTTCATTGGTCCGTTCCGTATTTCTCAGGTCATTAATCCTGTCGCAGTGCGACTTCTTCTCCCGCTATCTTCGTCGCGTTCACCCGGTCTTCCATGTCTCCTGTGTTAAGCCCGTTCTTCGCGCCCCCGCTCGTCCCTCCCCCCATCCTTGTCGAGGGCGCACCCATCTACAGGGTTCGTAAGATTTTGGACATGCGCCCTCGGGGCCGTGGTCATCAGTACCTAGTGGATTGGGAGGGGTACGGTCCTGAGGAGAGGAGTTGGGTTCCCTCTCGGGACATGCTGGACCGTTCGCTGATCGATGATTTCCTCCGTTGCCGCCAGGTTTCCTCCTCGAGTGCGCCAGGAGGCGCTCGGTGAGTGGGGGGGGGTACTGTCATGTCTTGTTATGTCTGTTCCTGTCCTTTCTCTTCACTCTGTCTCTCTCTGCTGGTCTTTTTAGGTTACCTTCTCTGTCTCTCATTCTTCAGCTGTTCTACATCTTCCCTAACTAGCTCTTTCACTCTTCCCCACCTGTTCTCTCTTCCCCCTCTGATTAGGTCTCTATTTCTCTCTCTGTTCCTGCTACTTTCGGTGTCTGACTCTTGTTTGTGTTTTTTGATGCCAGAAGCAGGCTGTCGTCTCGTTTGCTTCCACCTTGTCCTGTCCTGTCGGAGTCTGCCTGGCAGGTGTATCCTGCACTATACTAACGTTCTTTTGTTCTGCTGACAACGTTGGAAGAGGATTTATGCCATTCCTGTATTTTCATTAAAGAACTCTGTTTTCTGTTAAAACCGCTTTTGGGTCTTCACTCAAGTTCATAACAATTTGCTATCTAACTGAGAGTCTCCTCATTGAAAACATCTGAAGTTCTTCAAAGGTAAATGATTTTATTTGAATGCTTTTCTTGTTTTTGTGAAAATGTTGCTGGCTGAATTCTAGGCTTATAGCTATGCTAGCTATCAATACTCTTACACAAATGCTTGTTTAGCTATAGTTCAATAGCATATTTTGAAAATCTGAGATGACAGTGTTGTTAACAAAAGTCTAAGCTTGAGAGCAAATATATTTATTTAATTTCATTTGCGATTTTCATGAATAGTTAACGTTGCGTTATGCTAATGAGCTTGAGGCTATAAATAGGATCCCGGATACGGGATTGCTCGTCGCATGAAGTTAAGTTTGCTGACGACACAACAGCTGTAGGCTTGATCACTGACAATGATGAGACAGCTTTTAGGGAGTAGGTCAGGGAACTGGCAGTGTGATACCAGGACAACAACCTCTTCCTCAATGTGAGAAAGTCAAAAGAGCTGATCGTGGACAACAGGAAAAAGCAGGCCAACACGCCCCCATTAACATCGACAGGGCTGTAGTGGAGCGGGGCGAGAGTTTCAAGTTCCATGGTGTCCACATCACCAGCGATCTATCATGGTCCAAACACACCAAGACAGTATTGAAGAGGGCACGACAAAACCTTTTCCCCCTTAAGAGACTGAGGATATTTGGCATGGGTACTCAGATCCTCAAAAAGATCTACAGCTGCACCATCGAGAGCATCCTGACCGGTTGCATCACCGCCTGGTATGGCAACTGTTCAGCATCTAAGGCACTATAGGGGGTAGTGCATATGGCCCAGTACATCACTGGGGCCAAGCTTCCTGCAATCCAGGACCTATCTAATAGGAGGTGTCAGAGGAAAGCCCAATAAATTGTCAAAGACTCCAGTCACCCAAGTTATAGACTGTTTTCTCTGCTCCCGCATGGCAAGCAGTCCGGGAGTGCAAAGTCTAGGACCAAAACACTCCTTAACAGCTTCTACCCCCAAGCTTTAAGACTGCTGAGCAATTAATCAAATGGCCAACAGACTATTACATTGACACCCCCCTGATTTGTTTTGTACACTACTGCTACTCGCTGTTTATTCTCGATGCATAGTCACTCCTCCCCTGGTACATCACTGGGGCTGAGCTTCCTGTCATCCAGGACCTCTATACCAGGCGGTGCCAGAGGAAGGCCCTACAAATTGTCAAAGACTCCAGCCACCCAAGACTGTTCTCTCTGCTATGACAAGCGGTACCGATGCAGAAAGTCTGGAAACAACAGGACCCTGAACAGCTTCTACACCCAAACCATAAGACTGCTAAATAGTTAGTCTGGGTATCCTTTTGGTACTATCTGCATTGTCCCTTTTTGAACTAACTCTTTTAACTCATCACAATGTAATAGCTACTCTTTATTAGCCATCCTGTTGCCTTGACTTTACCCATATCTACAGTACATGTACATATTTACCTCAATTACCTCATACCACTGCACATCGACTCTGTACTGGTACCCCAAGTATATAACCGAGTTATCATTGACTCTGTATTGGTACCCCAAGTATATAACCGAGTTATCATTGACTCTGTATTGGTACCCCAAGTATATAACCGAGTTATCATTGACTCTGTATTGGTACCCCAAGTATATAACCGAGTTATCATTGACTCTGTATTGGTACCCCAAGTATATAGCCGAGTTATCATTGACTCTGTATTGGTACCCCAAGTATATAGCCAAGTTATCATTGACTCTGTATTGGTACCCCAAGTATATAGCCAAGTTATCATTGACTCTGTATTGGTAGCCCGTGTATATAGCCAAGTTATCATCGACTCTGTATTGGTACCCCAAGTATATAGCCAAGTTATCATTGACTCTGTATTGGTACCCCAAGTATATAGCAAAGTTATCATTGACTCTGTATTGGTATCCCGTGTATATAGCCAAGTTATCATTGACTCTGTGTTGGTACCCCAAGTATATAGCAAAGTTATCATTGACTCTGTATTGGTACCCCAAGTATATAGCCAAGTTATCATTGACTCTGTATTGGTATCCCAAGTATATAGCAAAGTTATCATTGACTCTGTATTGGTACCCCAAGTATATAACCGAGTTATCATTGACTCTGTATTGGTACCCCAAGTATATAGCCAAGTTATCATTGACTCTGTATTGGTAGCCCGTGTATATAGCCAAGTTATCATTGACTCTGTATTGGTACCCCAAGTATATAGCCAAGTTATCATTGACTCTGTATTGGTACCCCAAGTATATAGCAAAGTTATCATTGACTCTGTATTGGTACCCCAAGTATATAGCCAAGTTATCATTGACTCTGTATTGGTACCCCAAGTATATAGCAAAGTTATCATTGACTCTGTATTGGTACCCCAAGTATATAGCCAAGTTATCATTGACTCTGTGTTGGTACCCCAAGTATATAGCAAAGTTATCATTGACTCTGTATTGGTACCCCAAGTATATAGCCAAGTTATCATTGACTCTGTATTGGTACCCCAAGTATATAACCACGTTATCGTTACTCAATGTGTATTTATTCCTTGTGTTATTATTTTTCATTATTTTTGTATTTTTTCTCTCTCAGCATTGTTGGGTAGGCTTACACATGTTGAGTACGAAGCATGTGACAAATGACATTTGATTTAGATTTAGATTTGATTTTATGGAGGGTGAGAGAGTGTGGAGAGACCAAGAAAGAGAGACAGAGGGGGTGGACACATCTCATGGAGGACAATGGCCTCTGAAAATGAGACCGAGAGAGACAGAGAGAGAGACAGAGGGGGTGGACACATCTCATGGAGGACAATGACCTCTGAAAATGAGACCGAGAGAGACAGAGAGAGAGACAGAGGGGGTGGACACATCTCATGGAGGACAATGGCCTCTGAAAATGAGACCGAGAGAGACAGAGAGAGAGACAGAGGGGGTGGACACATCTCATGGAGGACAATGACCTCTGAAAATGAGACCGAGAGAGACAGAGAGAGAGACAGAGGGGGTGGACACATCTCATGGAGGACAATGGCCTCTGAAAATGAGACCAAGAGAGACAGAGAGAGAGACAGAGGGGGTGGACACATCTCATGGAGGACAATGACCTCTGAAAATGAGACCGAGAGAGACAGAGAGAGAGACAGAGGGGGTAGACACATCTCATGGAGGACAATGGCCTCTGAAAATGAGACGGTCATCTGGAATGTAAATGGGAGAGCAAAAAAAACTTGAGATGTGTTTCACTGATGAACAGCAAACTAGAAGGAAACAATAACTATAAATACATCCATTTTATTTTATTTTACAATAAAACCAAAACTCATAGAATAATAACATAAGGATTTGACACTTCATTTATATTTAACATCTCGTCAATTCTGTTGTAATATTGGCCTTTATTTCTTGTGTGTCACATTATTCTACTTTTAATCCTAGTTTCCGAGTGGTTATTTGTAACGCAGAAATAATAAAAAATATTTAAAAAGGTCACAAAGCATCAATATACATCTGGTGAAACGTCAGAGTGGTTTTAAGCTGCTAATTCACTAATTAGAGGAATGGACAATTGTTATTATGTGGTGGAGATTGTAGCAAATGAGGTAGAAAAGACTGGTGTGTAGCAAAATAGCAAAAGTATGTTTGATAAGTATACATCAAAGTGATGTCTGAATGTACCGTAACTGACTAAATAATGGAAAATATTGAGTAATTAACAGATACAAAAGTATAAAAGCAAATGCTTCCACACAGGAATTAAGCTATTAACATCACATCATGCTTAGGGTCATGTATACAAATGCTTGGCAGCAGAGACCTCTGTCATGCCCTGATCTGTTTCACCTGTCCTCGTGCTTGTCTCCAACCCCCTCAATTAACCCCTGGGTATTTATACATGTGTTCTCTGTTTGTTGACAGTTTGTCTTGTTTGTCAAGTCAAAAAGCATGTTGTCTCAGCTCCTGCTTTTCCACAGTCTCTCCTTTTCTCGCACTCCTGGTTCCGACCCTTGTCTGTCTCTGAGCCTGCCTGCTGTCCTGTACCTTTGTCCCACTACTCTGGACTATCGACCCCTGCCTGCCTTGACCTGTCGTTTGCCTGCCCCTGTTTCTGTAATAAACATTGTTACTTCAACACGGTCTGCATTTGGGTCTTAGCTGAAACATGATAGTACGAACTGGCCATGACTGACCCGGCAGACTTAGATCAGCTACACAATACCATCTCCTCCCAAGGAGAAACCATTGGTAGGCACGAGGAGTTGCTTCACGGTCTGACGAAAGGATTCCAGGACGTGGCCGAACGTCACAACCAAACATTGGGAACCCTGCTTACCTCCCCTGGTGCGCTCCGATGGCGATTCCAGAACCTGCCGGGCATTTCTCTCCCAGTGCTCCCTCGTTTTCGTGCCTTCTTCGTTCCCCTCGGACTGCTTGAGGATAGAATACATCCTTATACTGATGTCCGGGAGGGCCACAGCGGTGTGGGAGCAACAATCCGCTCTCTGCCTCAGTTTAGATGTATTCGTGGCGGAGGTGAGAAAAGTTTGAGACTCCTGTGTCCGAGAGAGAGGCTTCCCGGAATTTACTCTCACTTCGGCAGGACTCCATCAGTGTGGCTATGTGGTGGATTTCCGCACGCTAGCAGGGTACCTGGAACCATGAAGGGAGTTTCGACACGTTCTTGCACAGATTATCGAAGGGAATAAAGAACGAGCTTGCGGCCCGGGAACTACTGACAGAGCTCGTCTCACTCAACGCTTTAACTATTCGGATCGATGGACGGCACCGGGAACATAGGAGGGAGAAGAGGTCTGCTCACTCAACGATCCCACAGCTGATGAACTCCGGAAGTCCCCGGCGTCTACGGCCCAGATTCCAATTCCTGCTAATTGAGTTTCCTGTGGTTTCTGTGGTATTGGGATTATTTTGGCTCCAGCGACACAATCCCTCGATTTTTATTTATTTATTTTATTTCACCTTTATTTAACCAGGTAGGCTAGTTGAGAACAAGTTCTCATTTACAACTGCGACCTGGCCAAGATAAAGCGTAGCAGTGTGAACAGACAGCAACACAGAGTTACACATGGAGTAAACATTGACTGGTCTACTGGTGCCATCGTCAGCTGGAGCCCGTTCTGCCACACTCATTACCTGAAATCAGCTCTGCATCTTCCTGGTCCTGCATCTTTCCTTCCCTGAACCTCTCCGCCATTCCCGCAGAGTACCAAGACATCTGAGCAGTGTTCAGTAAGCCCCGGGCAGAGCTGGTGGCCCCGATCCTCTCCGCCATTCCCGCAGAGTACCAAGACATCTGAGCAGTGTTCAGTAAGCCCCGGGCAGAGCTGGTGGCCCCGAACCTCTCCGCCATTCCCGCAGAGTACCAAGACATCTGAGCAGTGTTCAGTAAGCCCCGGGCAGAGCTGGTGGCCCCGAACCTCTCCGCCATTCCCGCAGAGTACCAAGACATCTGATAAGCCCCGGGCAGAGCTGGTGGCCCTCCTCTCCGCAGAGTACCAAGACATCTGAGCAGTGTTCAGTAAGCCCCGGGCAGAGCTGGTGGCCCCGATCCTCTCGGCCATTCCCGCAGAGTACCAAGACATCTGAGCAGGGTTCAGTAAGGCCTGGGTCACTTTGCTTCCGCAACACCGACTGCTAAGCCGGATAAATACATTTGATTTGATATGTCCATACATGCATTTCTAAAGAATCCACCCTCATGATTGAAATACCTTAGATACAGGTAACTAGAATATAAACACCAACATAAAGTGTCTCAATGCGGCATTGGACCACCACGAGCCAAAACAGCTTAAATGCACCTTGGAAATGGACCTTGGATTCTACAAGTGTCTGGAAATCCTATTGAAGGTATGCAACACCATACTTCTACAAGACATTCCATAATTTGGTGTTGTGTTGATGGAAAAGGCGAAGCGAGAGGTTTCACTCTCGCTAAAATCTGTCCAAAGAAAAAGGCCAATGCGTTTTCTATGGGCTTATTTTGGACCTAAATTTGTCTGCTGACGTCCCTCCTTTTGGACAATGACTCCTATTGTTAGGGTGGAGAAACCCAGCCTGAAACCCCAAACAGCGAGCAATGCAGATGTTGAAGCACAGTGGCTAGGAAAAAACTCCCTGGAAAGGCAGGAACCTAGAAAGAATTCTAGAGAGGAAACTGAGGGGCTCTGAGGGGTGGCCAGTCCTCTTCTGGCTGTGCCAGGTGGAGATTATAAGAGTACATGGTCATTAAGGCCAGATCATTCTTCAAGTTGTTCAAACGTCTATAGATGACCAGCAGGGTCAAATAATAATCACAGTGGTTGTTGAGGGCGCATCTCAGAACTAAATGTCAGTTGGCTTTTCATAGCTGAGCCGAAAGGTCAGGAGGTTGAGAGAAATGTCGAGAGAGATCAAGAGAGGTCGAGAGAGAGGTCGAGAGAGGTTGAGAGAGAGAGTCAAAAACAGCAGGTCCGGGACAAGGTAGCACATCCGGAAACACACACACACACACCAATGATCCCCCCCTCTCTCTCCCACTCCCCACTTTTATCTCCCTCCAAAACCTGGAAAATTGTATTTTTTAGAAGTCAACATCGAGACTTAGAGAGAGAGACCTCTGTGGCCAAGAGGATGTGAATATTTCTAAGAACACACATTCAATATTCATTGAATTCTTTTTTTGTTTGTTTTGTTTACTCCTTTTTCGTGGTATCCAAATTGGTAGTTACAGTCTTATCTCATTGCTACAACTCTTGTACGGACTCAGGAGAGGCGAAGGTCGAGAGCCGCGAGTCCTCCAAAACATAACCCAACCAAGCCGCACCAATGTGTTGGAGGAAACACAGTACACCTGGCGACCGTGTCAGCGTGCAATGAGCCCGGCCTGACACAGGAGTCAGTCGTGTGTGATGGGACATGGACATCGCTGCTGGCCAAACCCTCCCCGAACCCAGACGACGCTGGGTCAATTCTACACCTCCCCATGGGTCTCCCAGTCGCACCTGGATACGACAGAGCCTGGACTCAAACCCAGAATCTCTGTGGTTTAGACTGCGTCACTGGGGAGGCGTGGAATAAAGAACACACATGACAACATTCGTTGTGAAAGATGTGACTTCTTGTAAGAACAGACATTCACTATTCATTGTGTTAACGTTTTGCCACTGCCAATACTGCTTTAATTGAAAACATCTTCAAAAATTTTAAGATGTGCCCTTTGAGCAGATACTGATGTCCCGCTGGGTAATTTAAAGTCACTTGGCCTTTCAAATGGCACATTTTACACACACGCATGCATGCACGCACGTGCACACACACACACACACACACACACACACACACACACTTATTAAATGGCACATTTTACTGGGTTTGTACTGACCCTGGCTTTTGACTGGGTGGTCTGTAGATAAGTTGTAGTTTTCTATTATCACTCTCTTGTTCTCTCTCGGCCTCTTTCTAAATCTTCTTGCTATTCTCAGTCACACCTTTGGCACTGTCCCATTGTTCGCTGATCACCTGAAAATGGAGGCATTTTCGGCAGCTTCTCTGTGAGTCAGGCTACACTTGGCTCTGTGAAGGCTTTGTGAAGTCTCTGTGACGGCTTTGTGAATTCTTTGTGACGGCTTTGTGAAGTCTCAGTTGAATTCCAAATGGCCCCTTAGTGTTCCAAATGGCCCATCAGTGTTCCCCCCAAAATATTAACTTTTAGTTAACCAGGTAGGCCATTTGAGAACAAGTTCTCATTTACAACTGCGACCTGGCAAATGGCCCCTTAGTGTTCCAAATGGCCGACCCCAGTGTTCCAAATGGCCGACCCCAGTGTTCCAAATGGCTGACCCAGTGTTCCAAATGCCCCCAGTGTTCCAAATGAACACTTTAGTCCACTACCTATAGCTAGAGCTCTATGCACCCTTGCCAAAAGTTGTGCCCTATAAAGGAATATGGTGCCATTTGAAAAACAACTTGAACGACTGTTAAGATCTAACGCATCGCTTTCCCCCTGTTCATGACCTCTGCCCTCCCTAGATACGTGAATTCCAGCCAATCGACCAACCAACCAACCGAGGCTTAAAATAGGGAGATTCCCTTTATTTATTTAGAACTGTTTCTGTATCTCTTCTTCTGTGTGAACCACGTCATGCGTCGTTGAACACCGTCTGGTTGGTTCATTACACACTGAGGGTTGCTCGTTAGTGAGGTGTATGCTAATTCAGATGTAACCAATGATACGTAACACCTAATGATAAGGTCGTCGTTCTAAATGAACCACATTTTGTCTCCATCGACTTGCCTGGTATTATAAAGGTTACATAAATATAATAGTTTCAGAGGAGTGTAACACTGTGTTAGATAAAGATTAGCACAGATGGTTAGTAAAAAAAAATGTATATCTGTTTTTTTGTGTGGGTGAACAACATTTTCCAATGTACCTTCAAATCCTAATGTCAAGTGATCATGTAGTAGTTAATCCCCTTCTCAGCAGGATGATCTTACTATGGGTTGGCTCCCCCCGTTGGGTTGTGCCGTGGCGGAGATCTTTGTGGGCTATACTCTACCTTGTCTCGGGATGGTAAGTTGGTGGTTGAAGAATTCCGTCTAGTGGTGTGGGGGCTGTGCTTTGGCAAAGTGGGTGGGGTTATATCCTTCCTGTTTGGCCCTGTCCGGGGGTATCATCGGAAGGGGCCACAGTGTCTTCTGACCCCTCCTGTCTCAGCCTCCAGTATTTATGCTGCAGTAGTTTGTGTTGGTGGGCTAGGGTTCGTTTGTTATATCTGGAGTACTTCTCCTGTCTTATCCGGTGTCCTGTGTGAATTTAAGTATGCGCTCTAATTCTCTTTCTCTCTATCTCTCGGAGGACCTGAGCCCTAGGACAATGCCTCAGGACTCCCTGGCATGATGTCTCCTTGCTGTCCCCAGTCCACCTGGCTGTGCTGCTGCTCCCGTTTCAACTGTTCTGCCTGCGACTATGGAACCCTGACCTGTTCACCGGACGTGCTACCTGGATGGTGACTTTGGCCCGGCATGTGCAGGCACAACCCGTCCTGGCTGGATGCTAGCCCGGCAGATGCGGGGAGCTGGGATGTGGCGCACCGGGCTAAGAACGCGTACTGGAGACACTGTGCGCTCCACCGCATAACATGGTGCCTGACCAGTACGACGCTCCCTCCATTCTCAGGTCTCCAACCTTGCTCTGCAAATCTCCCCATGTGCCCTCCCCAAAAAAAAACATTATTTTGACTTGATTACTCACGTCATTCTTAGCTTAGCTAAATGGTATAGTCTTGTGCGTTCTAAATGGACATTGTTAATTCACTCTGGCTACGTTGTTCATTCAATTTCTTTCATCGGAGTGTGTCAAAGCACAGAATAACTGAGAAATGTACAAATGCTCAATACCTGTTAAATACAACCGGTGTCAGAAAACTTTGGCAAAAAAAGCATAATTAAATTGAACAGCAGCACAGTTACAGTCACCAACGCTCTGGATAACATAAAACAGCCTCTCTGCTAGGGAAAGTAGTCAGAGTGAGATGTTCTCTCAGTTGTGTTTGGAAGTAGCTAGCAAGCTAGCCAACGTTAGCCAGTTAGCTTGGGTGCTTGACTTTCGTTGTGAGGTCAGAACGCTCAGATCAGCCCTACACCTCGGCCAGAGCGTCCAGTGTGCGCTCCGAGAGCAAAAACGCTATGGAATTTACAAACGGCCAATCTGACAACGCAAACGAACAGAGCACACTCTGTCACTCCACATTGAATTTACGAACACACCCGAAGTCGTATGATGTCTAGCTAGTAATGTGTTAGGCTAACAAGCTAGCAAGAGGTTGCATAGTAACAGCATCAACTTCTGGTAGACATGCGAAGCGCTATTACGCTCAACTGAAAGGATACCGTTTGTTTACAGTATACTAAAATGAACTAATAGTTTAAAATAGTGTGTAGTATACAGTAAGTTAGTATAGGTATTTGAACACAGCTCAAGTTTTGGTCTTTAGTTGTAATGATGCTATTCAACAGGTCATTCCTGTAAGTGAAAATGTGTTCTAGGTCAATTTACCTGCTAAAATAAAGGTCAAATAAAAAAGGAAGATCAACTGCTTCATTGCATGACCAGTGTGTTGTGGTCTGTCACAATGATCTCTCCCCTCTTTTCCTCTCCTCACAACTCACCATGTAATCTGTTGTGTTTACACAGTTCTGATCTGAAGCTGCGACCCAGCCAACACACACACGCACACACATGCCAGTAGATAATCCCAGAATGACAGGCAAAGTCATACAGCTGGATGTTGGATGCTAGACAGAGGCATCATGTTTAACGACTGGCTAACTTCCTCAAGAAGTCTTCTATTCTCACGAGAAAACACACACACACACACAGGAAGGAACAACAGCTAACAGCTAGGCTAACTCTCCCCAGAGGCCTTCTCTTCTCAGAGGAGACAGGCCAAACCATGGGATTTGATGGGTCTCCCAGCACGCACAAGCACACACAGACACAATTTTTCTAATACTCCAAACTCAAATGCAGATCAGATGTAATCATTTCTCTGTAATTGTGTTTCTCCCTCACTTCCCAGACAAAGTTTCCATCAAGTATCATCAAGTATGGTCAAGTATCATCAAGTATGGTCAAGTATCATCAAGTATGGTCAAGTATTCTCGTGGCCTTTGTGAGCATTGTGAACTGCCGTGGCGCAGTGGTCAGAGTGGCGCTCTTTGGTCAGAGCGGTGCTCGTTACCTTGGATCGTCCTGAATTCGTGCTGGCCAAAAGTTGTTCATTTGTTGTAGGTGAGGAAGGCATATATCGACATTCTCAGGGCATATATCGACATTCTCTGAAACATCTGAAATGGAAATTCTATTTCTAGTGATCAGTCCGTTCATAGAACAATAGTTAGAAGGTCGAACTACTATCTCTCACAGTCTCACGTCAGAATCATGTCCTGCATCCCCCGTTGCTGGTTTGCCTCTGAAGCTAAGATGGGTTGGTCACGGATGGGAGACCAGATGGAGGGCCCGTATTAGGCCATCTTTCCTCTGGTCTAAAATGTTTTACAAAAATATCCCAATGTCCCAGCACAGTGATTGAGGAAACCATTACCCTGTGTTCTGACTCTCTGTGGTCAATAAAGTATTGTACTTATAGTATTGTAACAGTATCCTGGTAAAAGTCCCCATCTGACTCTCATATCATCATGGCCACCTAATCATCCCCAGCTTCCAATTGGCTCATTCATCCCCTTTCTCTGTCCCTGGTAACTATTCCCAGATTGTTGCTGTTAATGAGAATGTGTTTTTTGTCAACTTCTAGGTAAAATAAGGATTAACTAAATTAAATAATTAGACATTCATCAATTTTTCTAAAATGTCAAATTTTGAAGTGTTTAAGGTTAACTTTAGCCATTATCTCTGACTGTTAAGGTTAACTTTAGGGTTAGGTAACAGGGTTAGGTTTAGGTAACAGGGTTAGGTTTAGGTAACAGGGTTAGGTAACAGGGTTAGGTAACAGGGTTAGGTAACAGGGTTAGGTAGCAGGTTTAGGTAACAGGGTTAGGTTTAGGTAACAGGGTTAGGTAACATGGTTAGGTAACAGGGTTACGGTTAGGTAACAGTCGGGGTTAGGTAACAGGGTTAGGTAACAGGGTCAGGGTTAGGTAACAGGGTCAGGGTTAGGTAACAGTGTTAGGGTTAGGTAACAGGGTTAGGGTTAGGTAACAGGGTTAGGTAACAGTGTTAGGGTTAGGTAACAGGGTTAGGTAACAGGGTTAGGGTTATGTAACAGGGTTAGGTAACATGGTTAGGGTTAGGTAACAGGGTTAGGTTTAGGTAACAGGGTTAGGTAACAGGGTTAGGTAACAGGGTCCCTCTTGCCTCTAGTGGCTGGGGTTTGGGTTAGGTAACAGGGCTTAGGGTTAGGTAACAGGGTTAGGTAACAGTTGGTTAGGTCTAGTGGTTAGGTAACAGGGTTAGGTAACAGGGTTCCCTCTCTTAACTCTAGTAACAGGGTTAGGGTTAGTAACAGGGTTACAGGTTCCCTCAGGGTTAGGTAACAGGGTCAGGTTAACAGGGTTAGGTAACAGGGTTAGGTTAGGTAACATGGTTAGGTAACAGGGTTAGGGTTAGGTAACATGGTTAGGTAACATGGTTAGGTAACATGGTTAGGTAACAGGGTTAGGTAACAGGGTAACAGGGTTAGGTAACAGGGTTAGGTAACAGGGTTAGGGTTAGGTAACAGGGTTAGGGTTAGGTAACAGGGTTAGGGTTAGGTAACAGGGTTAGGTAACAGGGTTAGGTAACAGGGTTAGGTAACAGGGTTAGGGTTAGGTAACAGGGTTAGGTTAGGTAACAGGGTTAGGTAACAGGGTTAGGTAACAGGTTAGGTAACAGGGTTAGGGTTAGGTAACAGGGTTAGGGTTAGGTAACAGGGTTAGGTAACAGGGTAACAGGGTTAGGTAACAGGGTCAGGTAACAGGGTTAGGTAACAGGGTTAGGTAACAGGGTTAGGGTTAGGTTAGTAACAGGGTTAGGGTTAGGTAACAGGGTTAGGTAACAGGTTAGGTAACAGGGTTAGGTAACAGGGTTAGGTAACAGGGTTAGGTAACAGGGTTAGGTAACAGGGTTAGGGTTAGGTAACAGGGGTTAGGTAACAGGGTTAGGGTTAGGTAACAGGGTTAGGTAACAGGGTTAGGTAACAGGGTTAGGTAACAGGGTTAGGTTAGGTAACATGGTTAGTGGCTAGGGTTACAGGGTTAGGTAACAGCTCTCCCTCTTGCCTCTAGTGGCTGGGTTAACAGGGTAACAGGGTAACCCTCTTAGGTAACAGGGTTAGGGTTAGGTAACATGGTTAGGTAACAGGGTTACTTAGGTAACAGTCGGGCTAGGTAACAGGTCAGGTAACAGGGTCAGGGTTAGGTAACAGGGTTAGGGTTAGGTAACAGGGTTAGGTAACAGGGTTAGGTAACAGGGTTAGGGTTAGGTAACAGGGTCAGGTTAGGTAACAGGGTTAGGTAACAGGGTTAGGTAACAGGGTTAGGTAACAGGGTTAGGGTTAGGTAACAGGTTAGGGTTAGGTAACAGGGTTAGGTAACAGGGTTAGGGAACAGGGGGTTAGGTAACAGGGTTAGGGTTATGTAACAGGGTTAGGGTTAGTAACATGGTTAGGTAACAGTGTTAGGTAACAGGGTTAGGGTTAGTGGCTGGGTTAGGGTTAGGTAACAGGTCCCTAACAGTGTTAGTAACATGGTTAGGGTTAGGTAACATGGTTAGGGTTAGGTCTAGTGGCTGGGGTTAGGTAACAGGGTAGGTAACAGGGTTAGGTAACTTGGTCTAGTGGTTAGGTAACAGGGTTAGGGTTAGGTAACAGGTTAGTTAGGTAACAGGGTTAGGATTAGGGAACAGGGTTAGGTAACAGGGTTAGGGTTAGGTAACAGGGTTAGGGTTAGGTAACATGGGTTAGGGTTATGGAACAGGGTTAGGGTTAGGTAACAGGGTTAGGTAACAGGTAACAGGGTTAGGGTTAGGTAACAGGGTTAGGGTTAGGTAACAGGGTTAGGGTTTGGTAACAGGGTGGGTTAGGTAACATGGTTAGGTAACAGGGTTATGGTTAGGTAACAGGGTTATGGTAACAGGGTTAGGGTTAGGTAACAGGGTTAGGTAACAGGGTTAGGGAAGGGTTATGGGTTAGGTAACAGGGTTAGGTAACAGGGTTAGGGTTAGGTAACAGGGTTGTTAAGGTTATGTAACATGGTCAGGTAACATGGTTAGGTAACACAGTTAGGTAACAGGGTTAGGTAACAGGGTTAGGTAACAGGGTTAGGTAACAGGGTTAGGGTTAGGTAACAGGGTTAGGTAACAGGGTTAGGTAACAGGGGTTAGGTTAGGTAACAGGGTTAGGTAACAGGGTTAGGGTAACAGGGTTAGGTAACAGGGTTAGGTTAGGGTTATGGTAACAGGGTTAGGTAACAGGGTTAGGGTTAGGTAACAGGGTTAGGTAACAGGGTTAGGTAACAGGGTTAGGGTTAGGTAACAGGGTTAGGTTAGGTAACAGGGTTAGGGTTAGGTAACAGGGTTAGGTAACAGGGTTAGGGTTAGGTAACAGGGTTAGGTAACAGGGTTAGGTAACAGGGTTAGGGTTAGGTAACAGGGTTAGGGTTAGGTAACAGGGTTAGGTAACAGGGTTAGGGTTAGGTAACAGGGTTTAGGTAACAGGGTTAGGGTTAGGTAACAGGGTTAGGTTAGGTAACAGGGTTAGGTAACAGGGTTAGGGTTAGGTAACAGGGTTAGGGTTAGGTAACAGGGTTAGGTAACAGGGTTAGGGTTAGGTAACAGGGTTAGGGTTAGGTAACAGGGTTAGGTAACAGGGTTAGGTAACAGGTAACAGGGTTAGGTAACAGGGTTAGGTTAGGTAACAGGGTCCTCTTGCCTTAGTGGCTGGGGTTAGGGTTAGGTAACAGCTTAGCCTCTAGTGGCTGGGGTTAGGGTTAGCTTAGGTAACAGCGCTCCTCTTGCCTCTAGTGGCTGGGGTTAGGGTTAGGTAAGGTTAACAGTTAGGTCCCTCTTGCCTCTAGTGGCTGGGGTTAGCAGGGTTAGGTAACAGGGTTAGGGTTAGGTCTAGTGGCTGGGGTTAGGGTTAGCGTTTAGGTAACAGCGCTCCCTCTTAGGTAACAGGGGTTAGGTTAGGTAACAGGGTTAGGGTTAGGTAACAGGGTTAGGTAACAGGGTTAGGTAACAGGGTTAGGGTTAGGTAACAGTGTTAGGGTTAGGTAACAGGGTTAGGTAACAGGGTCAGGGGTTAGGTAACAGGGTCAGGGTTAGGTAACAGTGTTAGGGTTAGGTAACAGGGTTAGGTAACAGGTTTAGGTAACAGGGTTAGGGTTAGGTAACAGGGTTAGGGTTAGTTAACAGGGTTAGGTAACAGCCTTAGGTAACAGCGATCCCTCTTGCCTCTAGTGGCTGGGGTTAGGGTTAGGTAACAGCGCTCCCTCTTACCTCTAGTGGCTGGGGTTAGGGTTAGCGTAAGGTAACAGCGTTCCCTCTTGCCTCTAGTGGCTGGGGTTTGGGTTAGGTAACAGCGCTCCCTCTTGCCTCTAGTGGCTGGGGTTAGGGTTAGGTAACAGCGCTCCCTCTTACCTCTAGTGGCTGGGGTTAGGGTTAGCGTAAGGTAACAGCGTTCCCTCTTGCCTCTAGTGGCTGGGTTAGGGTTAGGTTACAGCGCTCCTCTTGCCAGTGGTTAGGTAACAGGGTTAGGGTTAGGTAACAGGGTTAGGGTTAGGTAACATGGGTGGGGAACATTCTGGGGGTTAGGTAACAGGGTTAGGTTAGGGACAGGGTTGGGTTAGGTAACAGGGTTAGGGTTAGGTAACAGGGTTAGGGTTAGGTAACAGGGTTAGGGTTAGGTAACAGGGTTAGGGTTAGGTAACAGGGTTAGGGTTAGGTAACAGGGTGAGGTAACATGGTTAGGGTTAGGTAACAGGGTTAGGTAACAGGGTTAGGTAACAGGGTTAGGGTTAGGTAACAGGGTTAGGGTTAGGTAACAGGGTGAGGTAACATGGTTAGGGTTAGGTAACAGGGTGAGGTAACATGGTTAGGTAACAGGGTTAGGGTTAGGACACACAGGGTGAGGTAACATGGTTAGGTAACAGGGTTAGGTAACATGGCGTGGGGTTAGGGGTTAGGTAACAGGGTCAGGGTTAGGTAACACGGTTGCTTGCCTCTAACCAGTGGCGTGGGGACACATTCTGGGGGGTTAGGTAACAGCCTGTGTAACACTCCCCCTTGCCTCTAGTGGCTGGGGTTATGGCATTATAGCTGTAACAGCTCTCCCTCTTGCCTCTAGTGGCTGGGGTTAGGGTTAGGTAACAGCTCTCCCTCTTGCCTCTAGTGGCTGGGGTTAGGGTTAGCGTAAGGTAACAGCTCTCCCTCTTGCCTCTAGTGGCTGGGGTTAGGGTTAGCGTAAGGTAACTATTCTTCTCCATCTTGCCTCTAGTGGCTGGGGTTAGGGTTAAATGTAAGGTAACAGCGCTCCCTCTTGCCTCTAGTGGCTGGGGTGGTTAGGTGTTAGGTGTGCGTGTGTAACAGGTTAGGGTTAGGTAACATTAGCGTGGTGGTAACAGGGTTAGGGTTAGGTAACAGAGTTAGGTAACAGGGTTAGGTAACATGGTAGGTAACAGGGTCAGGTTAGGTAACAGGGTTATGTCAGTGGTGTTGTTGAAGCTTACCCAAGTCATTTGTGCTGATCTCAAACTATTTTCTGTTAGTGTTATGTAACAGGTTATTGAGGGTTAAGTAACAGGTTTAGGTAACACGGTTTGCCCTAGTGTGCTTTAGGGTTAGGTTTAGGTAACAGGTTATGTACAGCCTTAGGTAACATTCTGTCTCTAGTGGCTGGGGTTAGGGTTAGGTAACAGCTCTCCCTCTTGCCTCTAGTGGCTGGGGTTAGGGTTAGCAAGGTAACAGTGTTCTTCTTGCCTCTAGTTGCAAACAAATACATGAACTATATATTCAAAGGTTGGGTTAGGTAACAGCATTAGGTAACAGGGTCAGGGTTAGGTAACAGGGTCAGGGTAAGGTAAAAACATGGTTAGGTAACAGCACTCCCTCTTGCCAA
This sequence comes from Oncorhynchus masou masou, assembly GCF_036934945.1. Classification (NCBI taxonomy): domain Eukaryota; kingdom Metazoa; phylum Chordata; class Actinopteri; order Salmoniformes; family Salmonidae; genus Oncorhynchus; species Oncorhynchus masou. Next base: position 87,318,548 of record NC_088216.1, read on the forward strand.
CTGTCCTCAGACATGAACTTGGACGTTGAATTCTGACTTAAATCACAGGTGACCTGTCTGTGTTGAGTCACAGTCTCTAATCCACTTACAGCATAAAAGAACAGACATCAACCCTGCCCGGAACCAGTGATGGGGACACATTCTGGGGGGTAGGTAAAGCCTGTGTGTCACTTCCAACCCCTGCCCGGAACCAGCACGGCGTGGGGACACATTCTGGGGGGTAGGTAAAGCCTGTGTGTCACTTCCAACCCCTGCCCGGAACCAGCACGGCGTGGGGACACATTCTGGGGGGTAGGTAAAGCCTGTGTGTCACTTCCAACCCCTGCCCGGAACCAGCATTCAGCGTGGGGACACATTCTGGGGGTAGGTAAAGCCTGTGTGTCACTTCCAACCCCTGCCCGGAACCAGCACGGCGTGGGACACATTCTGGGGGTAGGTAAAGCCTGTGTGTCACTTCCAACCCCTGCGCGGAACCAGCACGGCGTGGGGACACATTCTGGGGGTAGGTAAAGCCTGTGTGTCACTTCCAACCCTGCACGAACCAGCACGGCGTGGGGACACATTCTGGGGGTAGGTAAAACCTGTGTGTCACTTCTAACCCCTGATTGCGGAACCAGCACGCGTGGGGACACATTCTGGGGGTAGGTAAAACCTGTGTGTCACTTCCAACCCAAATCTGACATTTCCTCCTCTGTCTCTGCTGCTAAAGCCACTTTCTTCCACTCTAAATTCCAAGCATCTGCCTCTAACCCTTGTCCTCTTTCACCTTTCAGTCCTGAATCCTCCTCCCCCTCCTGTGTGTGTGTGTCTCTGCAGATGACTGTCGTCAACCATTTTGAAAAGAAGGTGTGACATCCGATCCTCGTTTGCTAAGTCAAACGACACCCTATTCTGCTCCATGCCCTACCCTGTGCTCTGACCTTTCTTTCTCCCCATCTCTCTCCAGATGAAATCTGTTCTTGTGACGGTCAGGTAACAACCTGCCCGCTTGACCCTATCCCCTCCTCTCTTGTCTCCAGACCATTTCCGTGAGACCTTCTCCCTGTACCTCACCTGTGCTCATCAACTCATCCCTGACCGTGTGTGCGTGTGTCCCTTCCGTCTTCAAAGAGAGTGCGTGCGTTGCACCCCTTCTGAAAAAACGTGCGGTGATCCCTCCGATGCAACAACTACAGACCATATCTTCTTTGTTTTCTCTCCACCCAAGTCATTTGTGCTGATCTCCCGCTATTTTCTGTTAGTGACAGTCTTGATCCAAATCAGTAATTTCAAGATAGTCCAAAGCTGGATTTACAAGGATGTTGCTTCCCTGGAAAGTCAATCTCTCTCCTGTGCTTTACATTTCTAGACCTATCGGCTTTGAACAGTGTATTTACCATTATTTCCTACATTTGTCCCTTCCGAGTTGGGCATCTCCGGTGACATCCCTGAAGGGATTGTAGTCCTACCTGACAGGTCGATCCTACGGTGTTCGTTTTCGAGAAATGTCTCATAGCAAACAAATACATACACCATTCAAAGGTGTCCCCCCTCTGTTCTGGCCACTCTCCTTAGTTTAAAAACATTTAGAAACACATACACCAAGTCTCGAATGAGCTTGGCTCTGTCACACAACCTCACACACACTCTCTAATCCACTATTGCTATGCAAAGAACAGACATCATACTTAAAGGATGTTCTGATGGCTGACAAGGTCATCTCTGCATGTGGTGTGTTTCAGACATATCAGTGTGGATGAACGGATCACCACCTCATCTGAACCTCGGCAAGACGGAGCTGCTCTTCCTCCCGGGGAAGGACTGCCCGTTCCATCCTCTCGCCATCACGGTTGACAACTCCATTGTTTCCTCCTCCCAGAGCGCTAAGAACCTTGGCGTGATCCTGGACAACACCCTGTCGTTCTCAACTAACATCAAGGCGGTGGCCCGTTCCTGTCAGGTTCATGCTCTACAACATCCCGTCAGGGTACGCCCCTGCCTCACACAGGAAGCGGCGCAGGTCCTAATCCAGGCACTTGTCATCTCCCGTCTGGATTACTGCAACTCGCTGTTGGCTGGGCATCCCTCAGCCTGTGCCATTAAACCCCTCTCATCCCGTCAGGGCAGCCGTCTGGTGTTCCCTTCCCATACTCTCATCCGTCAGGGGTAGGCCGCTCCTCCGCATCCCGTCAGGGACTGGCTTCCAGTTTAAGGGCCAAGACAAATGTATTCAGCATGCTGTTGATCCTTCTTCACCACGCTGTGTGAAGGTACCATTTCTGGTCCTCAGTGATATGCCCTACGCCAAGGAACTCAAAGCTTTTGACCCTCTCCACTGCCGTCCCTCTATGTAGATGTGGGCAGTGCTCTCTCTCTGCTGTCTCCTGTCGTCCACGATCAGCTCCTTTGTTTTGTTGAGGGAGAAGTAATTTTCCTGGACACCTGAAACCCCACCTCTTCAAGGAATACCTAGGATAGGATAAAGCTTCTCACCTCCCTGTCTAATCGATTTAGCTGGTAATCAGGCCTGCCACTGTGTGTCATCAGCAAACTTGATGATTGAGTTGGAGACGTGCATGATATGCATCTTAGCCCCTATTCCCCATTCAGAGCCCTGGTCACTATGTAGAGAATATGGTATCATTTGGGTTGCAGTTACTGAAACCTTCGGATCTCTCTCTAGACCTCTCAGCTCACCTCTCAGCTCACCTCTCAGCTCACCTCTCAGCTCACCTCAACGCTCACCTCACACCTAAAGAGAAAAGCTGTCTTTAAAGATGTAACAGTTTATTAAAGCTGACAGCATGTGTTTACAGCATGGTTGAAAAAGATGAGGAGGAGGAGGAATAGATCGACTTCAACTGACAACACAGATGGAGATGTTTGTTCACCCTGAACGAACAGATAGGATGAACCTGCCTGCCGTCGTATCTGGAGGGAACAGAGTGACAACGCCAGAGTAAAGCGTTGGGTGTTATTTCAATTGAACATGAAGGAGGGAAAAATAATGGATGTTTTAGAGAGAGAGAGACAGAAAGAGAGACACAGAGAGAGAGAGAGAGAGAGAGAGAGAGAGAGAGACAGAGAGAGAGACAGAGAGAGAGACAGAGAGAGACAGAGAGAGACAGAGAGAGACTGATGAATAGTGTAGTGTTGAGTTGGATCTGAATGGGCATGTTCTGTGACAGTCTGGTTTACAGGGCTAATGATATATTTTCACACCTCCATCTTGCCTCTGGGAAATGGTGCTTGATTGCAACACAAGTCTATTTATTTGGAAGCTGAGAGACAAGCGGGACACCTGTAGTTTGTGTGTGTGTGCAACATGTGTGTGTGTGTGGGCGTGTGTGTGCGTGTGGGCGTGTGTGTGTGGGCGTGTGTGTGTATGGGCGTGTGTGTGTGTGTATGGGCGTGTGTGTGTGTGTGTGTGTATGGGCGTGTGTGTGTGTATGTGTGGGCGTGTGTGTGTGTGTGTGTGTGGGCGTGTGTGTGTGTGTATATGCGTGTGTGTATATGCTTGTGTGTGTGTGTGTATATGCATGTGTGTGTGTGTGTGTATATGCATGTGTGTGTGTGTATATGCACGTGTGTGTGTGTGTGTATATGCATGTGTGTGTGTGTGTGTGTGTGTTTGTGTGTGTGTCTGTGGTGCCTGCGTGTCGTGTGTGTTTTCACGTCGTGTCCAAAGCGATTGAGTCCAAATGTGTAACCGCCCCAAATAATTTTTTATACACTGTATACCGAACAGAAATGTAATCACAACATGTAAAGTGTTGGTCCCATGTTTCATGAGCTGAAATAAAAGATCCCAGAAATGTTCCATATGTACAAAAAAAAGCTTACTTCTCTCAAATTGTCAGTGAACATTTCTCCTTTGACAAGGGCTGCATTCCAAACACACCCTCCTCTCTCCTCCCCTCAGCTCTCACATTAAGTGGACACATCTTATGACTTATCATTATGTCTGTTTTGACGCTAGCAGGTCAAAGGGCGCGGGAGGAAGGAATGGATTTTAAATGGACCTCCCTTTCCCGGAAAGGGAGGTGGCTCAGTCGGTAGAGCATGGCGCTTGCAACGCCAAGCGTCGTGGGTTCGATTCCCACTGGGGCCACCCATATGTAAAAAAAAAAAAGTAGTGGCCCCAGCCGACTTGTAAGTCGCTTTGGACAAAAGCGTCTGCTAAATGGATATATTAAATTCGTCACCCGTTCATTCCGCGACAGCCACCGGTAGCTTGTGTGTCACGATCGTCGTCATCGTGGAAATGATCGGACCAAGGTGCAGCATGGTGAGCGTACATTTCTTTTTATTTATAAATGTTGTCAACAAAACAAAAGAATTTCGGAAACGAACGTGAAGCTTACTTTCGGCTATGCAGGCCACTAACAAACTACCCACAACTAAGGTAGAAAAACAGGCTGCCTAAGTATGATTCCCAATCAGAGACAACGATAGACAGCTGTCCGCGATTGAGAACCAAACCCGGCCAAAACATAGAAACAGAAAACATAGACATTAAGAAACGAGAACGCCCACCCTAGTCACATGCTGGCCTAACCAAAATAGAGAATAAAAGCCTCTCTATGGCCAGGGCGTGACATTGTGTATGCTTTATATGCACTACAGTAAATTATGACTACAACTATATCATTATTAATATGCCTACTGTAGGATAGCTAGTAAATGAATTAGCTAACTAACGTTAGTCTGCCTGGCTGGAACTTCTGAAGAAGGGAATTGTTTTATTTCTACAATTTCCAAAAGATAACCAAACAAAAACATATTTACTTAAAAACATTTTTGCATTAGTAGCACAATTTCTAACTTATATTTGTTTTTACTTTGACTTGTATGTTGACTTCTCCATATTGATGTTAAAGTTTTACATTTAGGCGGACTCTTCTTAGCGGATGTCCTATCATCACGAATTCAATTATGGGGTGTATCATGCCTTGAAGTGAACATAATTGTACACTCGCGAACTCGATCAAAAACGAGGGCTGAGGAGCTTACGTTGCTAACCTCCCTTGTTTGGCTAATCGTTTGGACCAACGGCCAAGATGGCGACAGGGATTCCCCCAAGAAAGTCGCACACTCCATGTATTAACTCCCAGCAATTTAGTAGGTCCTGTTGTCCGGTCCTCTGGCAGTCTCTATGGGGGTGCCACAGGGTTCAGTTCTCGGGCCTTTTCTCTGTATATATCAATGATGTTGCTCTTGTTGCGGGCAATTCCCTGATCCACTTCTACGCAGACGACACCATTCATTATCCTTCTGGCCCTTCCTTGGACACTGTGCTATCTAACTTCCAAACGAGCTTCAACACCATACAAACACTCCTTCCGTGGCCTCCAACTGCTCTTAAACGCTAGTAAAACCAAATGCAATAAAATCCAAATGAATAACTTAAAAATCATACAATGTAATTTTCTAGATTTTTGTTTTAGATTCTGTCTTTCACAGTTGAAGTGTACCTATGATTAAAAATTACAGACCTCTACATGCTTTGTAAGTGGGAAAACCTGCAAAATCGGCATTGTATCAAATACTTGTTCTCCCCACTATTTCTCCCTCACTAAATTTAAACATCAGCTGTCAGAGCAGCTCACAGATCACTGTACCTGTACACTGCTCATCTGTAGCCCATCCAACTACCTCATCCCCATATTGTTATTAAAATTTGTTTTGTTCTTTTTCACTCCAGCATCTCTACTTGCAGATCATCATCTGCACATCTATCACGCCACTGTTAATAATGCTACATTGTAATTATTTTGCCTCTATGGCCCAGTTTTTGATTCACCTCCCTACTCTTACTGCATTTGCACACACTCTATAGAGACTTTTTTTCTAGCGTGTTATTGACTGTATGCTTATTATATATACGTTTTCTATTGTGTTTAAGTGAGACACTGTGTCAATGATTTTACTGTAACAGTGGGCTGCTGCCTCTCAGGTCGCTCTTCTCAGTGGTCCGACCCTCAGGTCGCTCTTCTCAGTGGTCCGACCCTCAGGTCGCTCTTCTCAGTGGTCCGACCCTCAGGTCGCTCTTCTCAGTGGTCCGACCCTCAGGTCGCTCTTCTCAGTGGTCCGACCCTCAGGTCGCTCTTCTCAGTGGTCTCAGGTCGCTCTTCTCAGTGGTCCGACCCTCAGGTCCCTCTTCTCAGTGGTCCGACCCTCAGGTCCCTCTTCTCAGTGGTCCGACCCTCAGGTCCCTCTTCTTGGTCTCAGGTCCCTCTTCTCTGGGTCCGACCCTCAGGTCCCTCTTCTCAGTGGTCCGACCCTCAGGTCAGGTCCCCCTCTTCTCAGTGGTCCGACCCTCAGGTCCCTCTTCTCAGTGGTCCGACCCTCAGGTCACTTCTCAGTGGTCCGACCCTCAGGTCACTTCTCAGTGGTCCGACCCTCAGGTCCCTCTTCTCAGTGGTCCGACCCTCAGGTCCCTCTTCTCAGTGGTCCGACCCTCAGGTCCCTCTTCTCTGTGGTCCGACCCTCAGGTCCCTCTTCTCAGTGGTCCGACCCTCAGGTCCCTCTTCTCAGTGGTCTGACCCTCAGGTCACTTCTCAGTGGTCCGACCCTCAGGTTTACGTGTTATCTTCCCTCTTCGTCGCTGTCAGATAAACCTTACAAACAACTGCTGAAACAAACAGCTAACATTGTGTAGTGAGGATTTGACCCGCAACGCATTTTTGGTATTGCTATAACCGTGTTTCTCATCAATAAATTAATCAGATCGCTCAGTGCTATAATGATAATGATGAGCCATTTTTTTTACATTAAATATTCCTCAAGACATTAATTTCATCGAAGATGAAACCTCTGTGATTAGAAGTACTCAGTCTCAACATGAGACCTTGCCTTGTGTTGGCTTTCATTACGCAGCTAGGTGCTGTGTAGATATTCACTTCTCTCTCTCTCTCACTAATTGTATGGTTCTCGTCTGTCGAAGGAGAAGCGGACCAAAATGCAGCGTGGTAGTTTTGATACATGTTTAATGACGATGAAAACGAACAACACAAAAACAACAAACGGAACGTAAAACCCTATACAGCCTATCTGGTGACAACAAACACAGAGACAGGAACAATCACCCACGAAATACTCAAAGAATATGGCTGCCTAAATATGGTTCCCAATCAGAGACAACGATAAACACCTGCCTCTGATTGAGAACCACTCCAGACAGCCATAGACTTTGCTAGATAACCCCACTAAGCCACACACCCTACACCCCACATAGATATTTTCACTTCTCTCTCACTAATTAAACATGTTAATGTTGTTGTTGGGCAAGAAGTTCAGCAGAAGTTGTCTCCGCGATCACCAACAGACAGGGACGACTTTATTCATGCTCCGAGGGTTGCTATGGAAACCACCCCACCACACACAAACACACATTGGGAAGTGCTAAAAGTTTGATTTAAAAATTAAAAAAAATAGTGTCGCTGGCTGTTTGGGGTTTGGTGACAATAGTAAATTATAGGATGCTTTATTACTCCATTGTTGTGGAACATGCATCAGCAGCAAACATGTTATTTCAGAACTTGGAGACCCTGTTTCAGACTGCGTCTCATTGCTCTACAATTCAATGCTCTCAGTAACAGATAAATGTAGCTATTCGTTTTAAATTGCATTTGAATGGGAGTGTAACAGCCACCCAGATGTGCTTTTGGTCATGGACTGCATGAAAGGGCTTCTCGTTAAGCAGAGTAAAAGTGTTTACATGAGTAATAGTCGGCCTACTGCCATAATCAGTTTCATATTGAATTAGATAAGTGTTTTTTTAAACTGTTTTTAAAAACACAACATTTTATTTATTTAATAATGCCAGAGAAGCTGGTGTTTGGAGGATATATATATATATATAAATAATAGCACGGGTGCCAATATTTCAGACCAAACACCGTCTTCAAGGGGATTATCACTTTTATATAACGTATTCAAATAATGATTGACATATATTTCATTAAAAACAGTTATTTTATTAATTTATGCATACTATTTCATCGTTCCACAAGATATATTCCTGACACAAACCTAGGGTTGCTACTCAAGCTGGCTGATCATTGGTTCTATCGATTCAGTTGCCAGAGACACGACTCAGTCGTCCTTTTGTTCTGTATTCATTCGTGGACGCCACCCAGTCATCCGTTCTAAATGTTGCATCGCTTTTTATTTAACCTTTATTTGTACAGGTTTTTTTCTCATTGAGATAATAATCTCTTTTCCAAGAGACCTGGTCCAATAGCAGCAGGGCGAACAACGTTTCAGACACTAACAAAACATTAAAGCAAAACACAGATACAGTGCAACATACTGGCGGGCAACGGTCTTATCCCTAGCCAGCTAGCCAGCTACGGCTAACTTTCAGCCACGTTAAAAGTGCAGCCAGAATATCAGCAAAGTAGACTAATTTGAGTTTGTTTAAGCTGTTTTCTAGTGACATGTTTTGAATATATCCATAACAATGAGCTAATGAGGCGTGGTTTTGCCTGGCAAAGACAATGTGCTCCCTTGTCAGTACACTGTTGTTCAGAGGAGCTAGCCAACAACAGAGCTAACACAATCACATCAAACTGAATCTGGATAGACTGCAAACAACCTGCGCTTTGTTTCGTTGACATTTTTTCAATTGACATTTCTTTATATATATATATATATATATATATATATATATATATAGAAATGTCAAAACAGGACTGGATAGATATATATATATATATATATATCCATGAAAAAGATGACAGCTGATTCATGATTTCGACTGGCTGAGAAATGCTGCCTGCGTGTCCGTCTCGTCCCGACTCCCGACAAGTTCATTACAATAGATCGAATTCGAATTTTTAAACAATGTTGCAAATGTCGAAGAGACAGACAGCAAGGTTTATTATTTATAAACTAAATGTTAGTCTAAAAGAAATGTGAGATAATGTCTAGATGTTTTTTTAGAGTGGAGATCAAGTTTCTAAATTGCCTGGCTGGGCTGATGAGACAGTGGATTGCGCAGTCAGATGGAACAGAGTAAATAGTCATTTTAAGGTCATAGATTTAACCAGTGGTAACTTGTTGAATGGACACTGTGTCACACCCTGACCATATTTTATTTGTATGTTTCTATGTTTTGGTTGGTCAGGGTGTGATCTGAGTGGGCATTCTATGTTGGATGTCTTGTTTGTCTATTTCTATGTCTGGCCTGATATGGTTCTCAATCAGAGGCAGGTGTTAGTCATTGTCTCTGATTGGGAACCATATTTAGGTAGCCTGGGTTTCACTGTGCGTTTGTGGGTGATTGTTCCTGTCTCTGTGTTTGTTGCACCAGATAGGGATGTTTCGGTTTTCCACGTTTGTTGTTTTGTATTGTTCGTGTTTCATCTTAATTAAAGATGTATCTAACTAACCACGCTGCATTTTGGTCCGATCCTTGTTCCACCTCTTCGTCAGAGGAGGAGTTAGAAGAAACCAGTTACACACTGGCTGGAATGCGGTTTTAACCAATCAGCATTCAGAATTAGTCCCACCCAATGTACAATGTTACACACACTGGATAGGTGCAAAGAAATTCTTTGTTTTACAGGGTCAGTCATAGTAGTATGATAGGTGTTGTTGTACAGGGTCAGTCATAGTGGTATGATAGGTGTTGTTGTACAGGGTCAGTCATAGTGGTATGATAGGTGTTGTTTTACAGGGTCAGTCATAGTGGTATGATAGGTGTTGTTTTACAGGGTCAGTCATAGGTGTTGTTGTTTTACAGGGTCAGTCATAGTAGTACGATAGGTGTTGTTGTACAGGGTCAGTCATAGTAGTACGATAGGTGTTGTTGTAGTCAGGGTCATGTACAGGGTCAGTCATAGGTCAGGGTCATAGTAGTACAGTCATAGGTTTGTTGTACAGGGTCAGTAGTGTTGTTTTACTCATAGTAGTATAATAGGTACGATAGGTTGTTGTTACAGGGTCAGTCGATAGTAGTATAGTAGATAGGTGTTGTTTTACAGGGTCAGTCATAGTAGTACGATAGGTGTTGTTGTGTTGTTTTACAGGGTCAGTCATAGTAGTACGATAGGTGTTGTTGTAGTACAGGGTCAGTCATAGTAGTACGATAGGTGTTGTTGTAGTACAGGGTCAGTCATAGTAGTACGATAGGTGTTGTTGTAGTACAGGGTCAGTCATAGTAGTACGATAGGTGTTGTAGTACAGGGTCAGTCATAGTAGTACGATAGGTGTTGTTGTAGTACAGGGTCAGTCATAGTAGTACGATAGGTGCAGTGTAATGTGTTGTTTTACAGTGTCAGTCATAGTAGTATGATAGGTGTTGTTTTACAGGGTCAGTCATAGTAGTATGATAGGTGTGGTTGTACAGGGTCAGTCATAGTAGTATGATAGGTGTTGTTGTACAGGGTCAGTCATAGTAGTATGATAGGTGTTGTTGTACAGGGTCAGTCATAGTAGTATGATAGGTGTTGTTGTACAGGGTCAGTCATAGTAGTACGATAGGTGTTGTTTTACAGGGTCAGTCATAGTAGTACGATAGGTGTTGTTTTACAGGGTCAGTCATGGTAGTACGATAGGTGTTGTTTTACAGGGTCCCCTGGTTGGTCCCCTGGCTACGTCCCCTGGCTACGTTACTGTTGTTCTGTTAGATGATAGAATAAGCTTCTATATTATGAAAAGTCATGGCATCTAGGCACAGCCTTTCTCGAATCAGCCATCAGACTCCACTCAATTCATTTGTTAAAAAAACTATCCATGGTATGTCCTAGCTCAAAACTGGACTCTGACCACCTGGACTCTGACCACCTGGACTCTGACCACCTGGACTCTGACCACCTGGACTCTGACCACCTGGACTCTGACCACCTGGACTCTGACCACCTGGACTCTGATTGAAACGGTGCAAAATGCTTTTTAGCTGTGATTGTTAATGAGTCGGGCAATTCTGTTTCTTTACAGCTTTGTTAGTTCCGTTGGTTGTAAATTAACAATGTGTCCATCACTTATCAGTCGAATATATAAAAAGCCATTCAGGCTCACCAGGAAGAATGAAGCAGGTTGAGCTCCATGTGTCTTCCTCTTCTTACTCTCCTCTGACAAGGAGGTGAGGACACGAGGACTGGACAGTCAAGGAAAGACTATTGAGAAAGTGCTGTTCGTCCCAGTATCGGGCCTCAGTTCCCTTCAGACACATAAATGTGGAGGGGATAGTAACTGTCCTCTGGGGCCTCAGATCACTGTCAGGAATCACAACACTGGCCCCTGGAACACTGTCAGAACACTAGGAAGTGTGACTAAACATGTCACAATTCCTTCAGAATGTTAGCCTAAGGCAGGTCCTGTGAGTGAAAGTAATCAGGAAGTTACGTGATGTAATCGTGAAGTTAGTTGGAGATGGGGTTGTGGTTGGGCTAATCTGTGAGCTACGGCTTCAAACATTGTGTGTTCAATCCCCAGCGCTAGGCACTTCTATTTTAAACCTAACCCAAAACCCTAACCTTTAACTAATCTTGCGGATTAAGTTTTCGGTTTCACGTTTGTGCATTTTGAATGACAGCTAACAAACGGCAAAAACAATCTGTAATCAAAACGGTAGATCACTCTGTAATCTCTGTTGCCTCCAAATACAGCTACCCTCTACGTCTGCGTTGAAAAGAAACATCCCAGCATTCTGTTATGTTTGTGGAAAAGAAAACCCCGTTGGAGGACCTCTGACTCAAACTCAAAGAAAATTGTAGAGCCTACACACGATTAAGTGGTTTGGATCAGACATCATGTCCAACTACAGTTGATTATTGATGTTTCATGTTACCATGTCAGTTCAGTGGAAAATGATGAATAAAAATGAATGAGGACATCACTTCTCGAAAAAAATTTTGGGCTTGATTTTTATTTTTATTTTTTTTAAAGTCTAAAAGTATTTGGTTTTACATTTACCCAGAAAAATAAGAGTAAAAAAAAAATGTAAAAGAATTTGGTTTTTACATTTACTTATCAATTATACATGTAATTGCAAAAAGTATAAATAATTTCAAATAATTGCTTAGAAGATCAGACGGCAGAATTTTTTTTTATTTTTTTTTTTATGGATATTCATTCACGGATAGCAGGGGCACACTACAACACACAGACAACACACAACACACAGACATCATTTACAAACATTTGTGTTTAAGCATTTGTGTTTAGTGAGTCCTCCAGATCAGAGGCAGTAGGGATGACCAGGGATGTTCTCTGTTTAGTGAGTCCTCCAGATCAGAGGCAGTAGGGATCCTCCAGACAGACAGGGATGTTCTCTGTTTAGTGAGTCCTCCAGATCAGAGGCAGTAGGGATGACCAGGATGTTCTCTGTTTAGTGAGTCCTCCAGATCAGAGGCAATAGGGATGACCAGGGCTGTTCTCCTCCACATCAGTTTGTTCTCTGTTTAGTGAGTCCTCCAGATCAGAGGCAGTAGGGATGACCAGGGATGTTCTCTGTTTAGTGAGTCCTCCAGATCAGAGGCAGTAGGGATGACCAGGGATGTTCTCTGTTTAGTGAGTCCTCCAGATCAGAGGCAGTAGGGATGACCAGGGATGTTCTCTGTTTGAGTGAGTCCTCCAGATCAGAGGCAGTAGGGATGACCAGGGATGTTGTCTGTTTAGTGTTCTCTGTTTAGTGAGTCCTCCAGATCAGAGGCAGTAGGGATGACCAGGGATGTTCTCTGTTTAGTGAGTCCTCCAGATCAGAGGCAGTAGGGATGACCAGGGATGTTGTCTGTTTAGTGAGTCCTCCAGATCAGAGACAGTAGGGATGACCAGGGATGTTCTCTGTTTAGTGAGTCCTCCAGATCAGAGGCAGTCCTCCAGACCAGAGGCAGTAGGGATGACCAGGGATGTTCTCTGTTTAATGAGTCCTCCAGATCAGACAGTAGGGAGGACCAGGGCTAATAATGTTATCTTGAACGTAAGCGAAGTAAAAGTAGTCAAAAATGTAAATAGAAAGTCAAGTACAGATACCAAAAAAACTATTTAAGTAGTACTTCAAAGTATTTTTACTGACTAGAAACTGCTAATTAGGGAAGAAAATGTCAAGTTTGCATTTACAGAGGAGAGAGAGGAGAGAGAGGAGAGCGAGAGAGAGAGTGTGAGAACCCATTGGATTCTCCGATTGCATTAAAGGAACCACAGGACAAAATACAAACTCTCCAACCCGAAAAGACCTGTGGTGTGGATGCTATCCCAAATGATATGATAAAATATACCGACCACATATTCCAGTTGGCTTAAACTCTTCAATATCATCCTCAGCTCTGGCATCTTGTCCAATATATATTCAACCCCAATAATTACCGTGGGATATGCGTCAACAGCAGCCTTGGGAAATTCCTCTGCAATATCATTAACAGCAGACTTATACATTTCCACAGTGAAAACAATGTCCTGAGCAAATGTCACATTTATTATGGATCCCCATTTGTTCCTGCCAAGGCAGCAGCTACTCTTCCTGGGGTTTATTATGGATCCCCATTTGTTCCTGCCAAGGCAGCAGCTACTCTTCCTGGGGTTTATTATGGATCCCCATTTGTTCCTGCCAAGGCAGCAGCTACTCTTCCTGGGGTTTATTATGGATCCCCATTTGTTCCTGCCAAGGCAGCAGCTACTCTTCCTGGGGTTTATATTATGGATCCCCATTTGTTCCCTGCCAAGGCAGCAGCTACTCTTCCTGGGGTTTATTATGGATCCCCATTTGTTCCTGCCAAGGCAGCAGCTACTCTTCCTGGGGTTTATTATGGATCCCCATTTGTTCCTGCCAAGGCAGCAGCTACTCTTCCTGGGGTTTATTATGGATCCCCATTTGTTCCTGCCAAGGCAGCAGCTACTCTTCCTGGGGTTTATTATGGGTCCCAGTAGTTCCTGCCATCCTTCCTGGGGTTTATTTGTCCCATCCTGCCAAGGCAGCAGCTACTCTTCCTGGGGTTTATTATGGATCCCCATTTGTTCCTGCCAAGGCAGCAGCTACTCTTCCTGGGGTTTATTATGGATCCCCATTTGTTCCTGCCAAGGCAGCAGCTACTCTTCCTGGGGTTTATTATGGATCCCCATTTGTTCCTGCCAAGGCAGCAGCTACTCTTCCTGGGGTTTATTATGGATCCCCATTAGTTCCTGCCAAGGCAGCAGCTACTCTTCCTGGGGTTTATTATGGATCCCCATTAGTTCCTGCCAATGCAGCAACTACTCTTCCTGGGGTTTATTATGGATCCCCATTTGTTCCTGCCAAGGCAGCAGCTACTCTTCCTGGGGTTTATTATGGATCCCCATTAGTTCCTGCCAAGGCAGCAGCTACTCTTCCTGGGGTTTATTATGGATCCCATTTAGTTCCTGCCAAGGCAGCAGCTACTCTTCCTGGGGTTTATTATGGATCCCCATTAGTTCCTGCCAAGGCAGCAGCTACTCTTCCTGGGGTTTATTATGGATCCCCATTAGTTCCTGCCAAGGCAGCAGCTACTCTTCCTGGGGTTTATTATGGATCCCCATTAGTTCCTGCCAAGGCAGCAGCTACTCTTCCTGGGGTTTATTATGGATCCCCATTAGTTCCTGCCAAGGCAGCAGCTACTCTTCCTGGGGTTTATTATGGATCCCCAAGGCAGCAGCTACTCTTCCTGGGGTTTATTATGGATCCCCATTAGTTCCTGCCAAGGCAGCAGCTACTCTTCCTGGGGTTTATTATGGATCCCCATTAGTTCCTGCCAAGGCAGCAGCTACTCTTCCTGGGGTTTATTATGGATCCCCATTAGTTCCTGCCAAGCCAGCAGCTACTCTTCCTGGAGTTTATTATGGATCCCCATTAGTTCCTGCCAATGCAGCAGCTACTCTTCCTGGGGTTTATTATGGATCCCCATTAGTTCCTGCCAAGCCAGCAGCTACTCTTCCTGGGGCTTATTATGGATCCCCATTAGTTCCTGCCAATGCAGCAGCTACTCTTCCTGGGGTTTATTATGGATCCCCATTAGTTCCTGCCAATGCAGCAGCTACTCTTCCTGTGTAACAAGTGTTCAGGAAGCAAGTTCAGGGAGTGAGTGATTTAATCAGTAAACAAAACAAAATACAAAACAAGAACAGCACACAGACAAGAAACAATGACGCCTGGGGAAGGAACCAAAGGGAGAGACGTATATAGTGAAGGAACCAAAGGGAGAGACGTATATAGTGAAGGAACCAAAGGGAGAGACGTATATAGTGAAGGAACCAAAGGGAGAGACGTATATAGTGAAGGAACCAAAGGGAGAGACATATATGAAGGAGTGAAGGAACCAAAGGGAGAGACGTATATAGTGAAGGAACCAAAGGGAGAGAAGGAACAAAGGGAGTATATAGTGAAGGAACCAAAGGGAGAGAGTGAAGGAACAAAGTACATATAGTGAAGGAACCAAAGGGAGAGACATATATAGTGAAGGAACCAAAGGGAGAGACGTATATAGTGAAGGAACCAAAGGGAGAGACGTATATAGTGAAGGAACCAAAGGGAGAGACGTATATAGTGAAGGAACCAAAGGGAGAGACGTATATAGTGAAGGAACCAAAGGGAGAGACGTATATAGTGAAGGAACCAAAGGGAGAGACTTATATAGGGAAGGAACCAAAGGGAGAGACTTATATAGGGAAGGAACCAAAGGGAGAGACTTATATAGGGAAGGAACCAAAGGGAGAGACGTATATAGTGAAGGAACCAAAGGGAGAGACGTATATAGTGAAGGAACCAAAGGGAGAGACGTATATAGTGAAGGAACCAAAGGGAGAGACATATATAGTGAAGGAACCAAAGGGAGAGACTTATATAGGGAAGGAACCGAAGGGAGAGACATATATAGGGAAGGAACCAAAGGGAGAGACATATATAGTGAAGGAACCAAAGGGAGAGACATATTAAGTTATGGCTGCAATCCCGATACCGGGATCAATATGACAACCACCACTGAAAATAGAGGTCGCCAAATTGAAACCACAGAAATCTCATAATTACAATTCATAAAACATACGTGTCATATCATTTTAAAGTTTTTCTCGTTGTTAAAAAAAGTGTCCGATTTCAAATAGGCTTTTCAGCGATTGTTAGGTCTCCACCAAACCACAATAAGCACAGCCATTTTACAGCAAAATATAGCATTCACAAAAAACAGAAATAAAGATAAAATGAATCACTAACCTTGAATTATCTTCATCAGATGACACTCATAGGACTTCATGTTACACAATACATTTGTTTTGTTTGATAAAGTAAATTTTTATATAAAAAATATCTGAGTTTACATTGACGCGTTAGATTCACTAGTTCCAAAAAATCAAGTGATTTTGCAGAAATTCAACAGAAATACTCATCATAAATGTAGATGATAATATAGTTATACACATGGAATCATAGATATACCTCTCCTTAATGCAACCGCTGTGTCAGATTTCAAAAACACTTTCCGGAAAAAGAAATGCATGCAATACTCTGAGACGGCGCTCAGAAGTAAAAACAACACAGCCGCAAAGATGGCATCAACATAAACAAGAAATTACATGATAAATATTCCCTTACCTTTGATGATCTACATGAGGAAGCACTCCAGGGTCCACAATACATTTTTTGTCTTTTGTTTTTTTCAAAAATGTCCATTATTTATGTCCAAATAACTTCTAATTCTGGTCAGCGTTATATCGGACAAAAAGTGATATTACCGGTCGAAGAAACATTTCAAACTAAGTACAGAATCAATCAATAGGATGTTTTTAACATATAGCTTCAATAAAGTTCAAACCGGAGTACTCTTTCCTGGCTTCGTGAGCAATGGAATGCAAGTGACTACCATGAGGAAAAAGTGGGATCACAAAATGGCTGCTTGATGGACAGCTGATATATTCTGCTCTCATTCACTCCCACAACAACATAGAAGCCTCATTATAATTTATATTGATGGTTGACATCTAGTGGAACCCCTAGGCAGTGCAACATCATTCATATCTCAAAGGGATTTCATTGGGGACTCAGATTTCTGACTTCCAGTTTTGATTTCAACTCAGGATTTTGCCTGCCAATATGAGTTCTGTTATACTCACAGACATCATTCAAACAGTTTTAGAAACTTTAGAGTGTTTTCTATCCAATACTAATAATATTCAAATATTAGCAACTATGACTGAGGAGCAGGCCGTTTGATATGGGCACCTTTCATCCAAGCTACTCAATACTGCCCCTGCAGCCATAAGAAGTTAAGGGCAGGTAACCAAGGAGGTGATGGAGTCCAGGTGAGTGTCATAATGCGCTAAAGCGTAACGATGGTGACAGGTGTGCACCATAACGATCAGCCTGCCGACCTAGAGGCTGGAGAGGGACCACACGTGACAGTACACCCTCCCCGACGCTCGGCTCTAGCCGCAGGACGCCGACCAAGCTGACGATCCCGGGATCAGGAGCGGACTAGTCACCTCTGCTAAGGCGCGGGATCCTGCCGATCCAGCTGAGGCAGCTTGAGCCCCACAGTCTTTTACAAATATATACTGTAAATGAATTGGTGAGGGTACTAGAACTGTCTGCGACACCCGGCCACCCAGCCGAGTCAAATGTCTGCCTTTTGCTGGTGATCTGTTGCGTCTATCCCCAACCCAAGGAGGGCCTACAGCAGCACCTAGATCTTCTGCACAGATGCTGTCAGACATGAGCCCTGACAGTAAATCTCAATAAGACCAAATTAACGGTGTTAAAGCATAAATAGGAAAGTACACCAGTATCATTTGAGGACCAGGATATTGACAACTGTGCCATACAGTTGGGAAGAGATTAGTTGGGAAGAGATTTTTGATGTACCTACACAGGGTTTGCATGAGTTGATATATAGAACAACGCAAGATTCAACGCTTTGTGCTTTTCAGCTAAAATTATTAAATATAATTCTTGCCACCAACAAAATGTTGAATATTTCGTGCATAAAATCATCTAAGCTCTGCAGATTTTGTTGTGAGGATACAGAATTGTACCTTTATTTAACTAGGCAAGTCAGTTAAGAACAAATTCTTATTTTCAATGATGGCCTGGGAACAGTGGGTTAACTGCCTGTTCAGGGGCAGAAACACAGATTTGTAACTTGTCAGCTCGGGGATTTGAACTTGCAACCTTCTGGTTACTGGTCCAACGCTCTAACCACTAGGCTACCCTGCCGCTCCAGAATCAACAGACCATTTATTTAGGTATTGTCCTCAGGTAGCCTGTTTCTGGTCTCAGGTTCAGGAATGGCTGAAAATGCAGAACATTGATCTAAAATTGACCCTAGAAATATTACTGTTAGGAGATCTGGAGAGACCGGTTCAGTCAATTACTAATATACTAATACTCTTAGTAAAAGTATTGATCTTAGGGGATCTGGAGAGACTGTCTCAGTCAATTACTAATATACTAATACTCTTAGTAAAAGTATTGATCTGGAGAGACCTGGTCAGTCAATTACTAATATACTAATACTCTTAGTAAAAGTATTGATCTGGAGAGACCGGGTCAGTCAGTTACTAATATACTAATACTCTTAGTAAAAGTATTGATCTTAGGGGATCTGGAGAGACTGTCTCAGTCAATTACTAATATACTAATACTCTTAGTAAAAGTATTGATCTTAGGGGATCTGGAGAGACCTGGTCAGTCAATTACTAATATACTAATACTCTTAGTAAAAGTATTGATGTTAGGGGATCTGGAGAGACTGTCTCAGTCAATTACTAATATACTAATACTCTTAGTAAAAGTATTGATGTTAGGGGATCTGGAGAGACCGGGTCAGTTAATTACTAATATACTAATACTCTTAGTAAAAGTATTGATCTTCAAATCGCAATCCCTGGATTTTATTTTATTAGATGGATTGAAATTTTATGTTAAACATCACAGTATAGTTGAAAGATATGTGTTGCGTAGAAACCTGAAGTGGGTGGCCAGCAGAGATAGAAGGGAGGGGCTGAGGGTGGCCAGCAGAGACAGATGGGATGGGCTGAGAGTGGACAGCAGAGATAGATGGGATGGGCTGAGGGTGGACAGCAGAGATAGATGGGAGGGGCTGAGGGTGGCCAGCAGAGATAGAAGGGAGGGGCTGAGGGTGGCCAGCAGAGATAGATGGGATGGGCTGAGGGTGACCAGCAGAGATAGATGGGATGGGCTGAGGGTGACCAGCAGAGATAGATGGGATGGGCTGAGGGTGGCCAGCAGAGATAGATGGGAGGGGCTGAGGGTGGCCAGCAGAGATAGATGGGAGGGGCTGAGGGTGGCCAGCAGAGATAGATGGGATGGAATGAGGGTGACCAGCAGAGATAGATGGGAGGGGCTGAGGGTGACCAGTAGAGATAGATGGGATGGGCTGAGGGTGGCCAGCAGAGACAGATGGGATGGGCTGAGGGAAGCTGAGGGTTGGGATGTGGAATTGGAGACAAGTGGGAGTCGATTTGCTGTGAGGGAGATAGAATGATGGTCAAAGACAAAAGTAAAAAATTAAAATTAAAAATACAACATAATAAAAAGTACATTTGAATGACACTAAGTGGCTGTATTTTTACAACTAATGCCGGTTTGCCTGAGGCTGATGCCGAGCAAGTGTTTGTACACATGCATATTCACACTGTCATGACATTGGCCTGGGGGGTAGGTTTATGACAGTCAAAAATACCTCTTCCCCCCTTTTTCCTCTCTCTACCCTACTGATGTTACTTTGAAAACCCATTGGTTAACATAGAGATTCTGGAACATCAGAAGGTGGGGGGAAATGAACTATATTCTGGTAATCCGACCAATTGAACATATGTGGTGGTAATTAAGAACAATTAGATTTGCATACCACGTAGCATAGCAACATAGAACAAAAAAGCAGCAAGACCATATTCAGAGACACGGTAGGATTGTAGGAGTGTTTTCTCTAGTGGTGTGAGGTACAGACTGACGGTAGGAGTGTTTTCTCTAGTGGTGTGAGGTACAGACAGATGGTAGGAGTGTTTTCTCTAGTGGTGTGAGGTACAGACAGATGGTAGGAGTGTTTTCTCTAGTGGTGTGAGGTACAGACAGATGGTAGGAGTGTTTTCTCTAGTGGTGTGAGGTACAGACAGACGGTCACCTATAGCACTCTTATACCTTGTGTTTTATCAAACTATCCATTATTCCATCAACACAGATGTGATCCTGTTCACCCTCTTTGTGTTTCTCTCTGTCTACAGTATATCTGCCTCCACCCCTCTCTCTCTCAATTCAATTCAATTCAATTCAAGGGGCTTTATTGGCATGGGAAACATGTGTTAACATTGCCAAAGCAAGTAAGGTAAACAATAAAAATTAACAGTAGACATCACACATACAGAAGTTTCAAAACAATAAAGACATTGAAAATGTCATATTATATATATATATATACAGTGTTTTTACAAGGTACAAATTTGAAAGGACACAAGATAAAATAAATAAGCATAGATATGGGTTGTATTTACAATGGTGTTTGTTCCTCACTGGTTGCCCTTTTCCCGTGGCAACAGGTCACAAATCTTGCTGCTCTGAAGGCACACTGTGGAATTTCATCCAGTAGATATGGGAGTTAATATGGTTATACATTGGGCAGGAGGTTAGGAAGTGCAGCTCAGTTTCCACCTCATTTTGTGGGCAGTGAGCACATAGCCTGTCTTCTCTTGAGAGCCATGTCTGCCTACGGCGGCCTTTCTCAATAGCAAGGCTATGCTCGCTGAGTCTGTACATAGTCAAAGCTTTCCTTAATTTTGGGTCAGTCACAGTGGTCAGGTATTCTGCCGCTGTGTACTCTCTGTGTAGGGCCAAATAGCATTCTAGTTTGCTCTGTTTTTTTGTTAATTCTTTCCAATGTGTCAAGTAATTATCTTTTTGTTTTCTCATGATTTGGTTGGGTCTAATTGTGCTGCTGTCATGGGTCTCTGTAGGGTGTGTTTGTGTTTGTGAACAGAGCCCCAGGACCAGCTTGCTTAGGGGACTCTTCTCCAGGTTCATCTCTCTGTAGGTGATGGCTTTGTTGTGGAAGGTTTGGGAATCGCTTCCTTTTAGGTGGTTATAGAATTTAACAGCTCTTTTCTGGATTTTGATAATTAGTGGGTATCGGCCTAATTCTGCTCTGCATGCACTATTTGGTGTTCTACGTTGTACACTGAGGATATTTTTGCAGAATTCTGCGTGCAGAGTCTCAATTTGGTGTTTGTCCCATTTTGTAAAGTCTTGGTTGGTGAGCGGACCCCAGACCTCACAACCATAAAGGGCAATGGACTCTATGACTGATTCAAGTATTTTTAGCCAAATCCTAATTGGTATGTTGAAATTTATGTTCCTTTTGATGGCATAGAATGCCCTTCTTGCCTTGTCTCTCAGATTGTTCACAGCTTTGTGGTTTACTCTCTCTCTCTCTCTCTCTCTACCCCCTCTCTCCCTCTCTCTCTCTCTCTCTCTCTACCCCCTCTCTCTCTACCCCCTCTCTCTCTCTCTCTCGCTCTCTCTACCCCCCCCTCTCTCTCTCTCACTCTACCCTCCTCTCTCACTCTACCCTCCTCTCTCTCTCTACCCCCTCTCTCTCTACCCCCCTCTCTCTCTCTCTCTCTACCACACTCTCTCTCTGTCTCTCTCTCTCTCTCTCAATTCAATTAAATTAAATTCACGGTGCTATATTGGCATGGGAAACATGTGTTTAACTCTCTCTCGCTCTCTCGACCCCCTCTCTCTCTCTCTCTCCCTCTATCCCCCCTCTCTCTCTCTTTCTCTCTATCTCTCTCTCCACCCCTCTCTCTCTCTCTCTCTCTCTCTCTCTCTACCACACACTCTCTCTCCACCCCACTCTCAATTTCTCTCTTTCTCTCGCTCTCTATATCTTTCTCTTGCTCTCTCTCTCTATCCCTCTCTCTCTCTCTCTCCACCCCACTCTTTAGATAATATACAAAGTGAAATAAACAATAAAAATTAACAGTAAACATTACACATAAAGAAATGACAGTCTTGCAAAACTCTGCATGCAGTATTTTGATTGGATGTTTGTCCCATTAGGTAAATGCATTATTAGAGACAACCCCACACTTCACTGCCATATAGAGCAATTGGTTATATAACTGATTGAAAAGCCAGATTCTAATTGGAATTTAGATTTTGATGTTCCTTTTAGTGACATAGAATGCTCTTCTTGCTTTGTCTCTCATTTCATTCACAGCCATGTGAAAGCTACCTGTGTTGCTGATATTTAGTCCTAGATATGTGTCGTTTTTGGTGTGTTCTAATAGAACTGCGTCCATATAGAATTTAGATTTGTCATCCTGATTTCCGGACCTTTTTTGGAATATCATTATATATATTTATTTTTTGGTTAACGGTCAGAGCCCAGGTCAGACAGAACCTGTGGTTAACGGTCAGAGCCCAGGTCTGACAGAACCTGTGATTAACGGTCAGAGCCCAGGTCTGACAGAACCTGTGGTTAACGGTCAGAGTCCAGGTCTGACAGAACCTGTGGTTAACGGTCAGAGTCCAGGTCTGACAGAACCTGTGATTAACGGTCAGAGCCCAGGTCTGACAGAACCTGTGGTTAACGGTCAGAGTCCAGGTCTGACAGAACCTGTGGTTAACGGTCAGAGCCCAGGTCTGACAGAACCTGTGGTTAACGGTCAGAGTCCAGGTCTGACAGAACCTGTGGTTAACGGTCAGAGTCCAGGTCTGACAGAACCTGTGATTAACGGTCAGAGCCCAGGTCTGACAGAACCTGTGGTTAAAGGTCAGAGCCCAGGTCTGACAGAACCTGTGGTTAAAGGTCAGAGCCCAGGTCTGACAGAACCTGTGGTTAAAGGTCAGAGCCCAGGTCTGACAGAACCTGTGGTTAACGGTCAGAGCCCAGGTCTGACAGAACCTGTGGTTAAAGGTCAGAGCCCAGGTCTGACAGAATCTGTGGTTAACAGTCAGAGCCCAGGTCTGACAGAACCTGTGGTTAACGGTCAGAGCCCAGGTCAGACAGAACCTGTGAATATGATCTAGCTGCTGCTGTAACTCCTCTTTAGTGGGAGACAGCAGCACCAGGTCATCTGCATACAGCAGACACTTGATTTCAGTGTTGTGTAGGGTGATACCAGGTGCTGCCGATTCTTCTAATGTTTTTGCCAATTCATTAATGTAGATGTTAAATAGTGTTGGACTTATTGGGCAGCCCTGTTTCACTCCCCGTCCCTGGGAGAAGTCTGTTTACTTGTTGCCAATTTTAACCGCACATTTGTTTTTAGTGTACATTGATTTAAAACCTCTCTGGGGTAGGTGGGACGCTTGCGTCCCACATGGACAATAGCCAGGGAAAATGCAGAGCGCCAAATTCAAATACATTTCTATAAACATCTAACTTTCATTAAATCACACATGCAAGATAGCAAATTAAAACTACACTGGTTGTGAATCCAGCCAACATGTCAGATTTCAAAATGGCTT
>NC_088216.1:87346963-87356963 GCF_036934945.1 Oncorhynchus masou masou
AGCGGAGAAGGTACGGTGGGATTCGAGATGGTCAGTGACCTGTTTGTTGACTTGGCTTTCGAAGACCTTAGATAGGCAGGGCAGGATGGATATAGGTCTGTAACAGTTTGGGTCCAGGGTGTCTCCCCCTTTGAAGAGGGGGATGACTGCGGCAGCTTTCCAATCCTTGGGGATCTCAGACGATATGAGAGAGAGGTTGAACAGGCTGGTAATAGGGGTTGCGACAATGGTGGCGGATAGTTTCAGAAATAGAGGGTCCAGATTGTCAAGCCCAGCTGATTTGTACGGGTCCAGGTTTTGCATCTCTTTCAGAACATCTGCGATCTGGATTTGGGTAAAGGAGAACCTGGAGAGGCTTGGGCGAGGAGCTGCGGGGGGGCCGGAGCTGTTGGTCGAGGTTGGAGTAGCCAGGCGGAAGGCATGGCCAGCCGTTGAGAAATGCTTGTTGAAGTTTTCGATAATCATGGATTTATCGGTGGTGACCGTGTTACCTAGCCTCAGTGCAGTGGGCAGCTGGGAGGAGGTGCTCTTGTTCTCCATGGACTTCACAGTATCCCAGAACTTTTTGGAGTTGGAGCTACAGGATGCAAACTTCTGCCTGAAGAAGCTGGCCTTAGCTTTCCTGACTGACTGCGTGTATTGGTTCCTGACTTCCCTGAACAGTTGCATATCGCGGGGACTATTCGATGCTATTGCAGTCCGCCACAGGATGTTTTTGTGCTGGTCGAGGGCAGTCAGGTCTGGAGTGAACCAAGGGCTGTATCTGTTCTTGGTTCTGCATTTTTTGAACGGAGCATGCTTATCTAAAATGGTGAGGAAGTTACTTTTAAAGAATGACCAGGTATCCTCAACTGACGGGATGAGGTCAATGTCCTTCCAGGATACCCGGGCCAGGTCGATTAGGAAGGCCTGCTCACAGAAGTGTTTTAGGGAGCGTTTGACAGTGATGAGGGGTGGTCGTTTGACTGCGGCTCCGTAGCGGATACAGGCAATGAGGCAGTGATCGCTGAGATCCTGGTTGAAGACAGCGGAGGTGTATCTGGAGGGCCAGTTGGTCAGGATGACGTCTATGAGGGTGCCCTTGTTTACAGAGTTAGGGTTGTACCTGGTGGGTTCCTTGATGATTTGTGTGAGATTGAGGGCATCTAGCTTAGATTGTAGGACTGCCGGGGTGTTAAGCATATCCCAGTTTAGGTCACCTAAAAGAACAAACTCTGAAGCTAGATGGGGGGCGCTCAATTCACAAATGGTGTCCAGGGCACAGCTGGGAGCTGAGGGGGGTCGGTAGCAGGCGGCAACAGTGAGAGACTTATTTCTGGAGAGAGTAATTTTCAAAATTAGTAGTTCGAACTGTTTGGGTATAGACCTGGAAAGTATGACATTACTTTGCAGGCTATCTCTGCAGTAGACTGCAACTCCTCCCCCTTTGGCAGTTCTATCTTGATGGAAGATGTTATAGTTGGGTATGGAGATCTCAGAATTTTTGGTGACCTTCCTGAGCCAGGACTCAGACATGGCAAGGACATCAGGGTTAGCAGAGTGTGCTAAAGAGGTGAGTAAAACAAACTTAGGGAGGAGGCTTCTGATGTTGACATGCATGAAACCAAGGCTTTTTCGATCACAGAAGTCAACAAATGAGGGTGCCTGGGGACATGCAGGGCCTGGGTTTACCTCCACATCACCCGCGGAACAGAGAAGGAGTAGTATGAGGGTGCGGCTAAAGGCTATCAAAACTGGCCGCCTAGAGCATTGGGGACAGAGAATTAGAGGAGCAGGTTTCTGGGCATGGTAGAATATATTCAGGGCATAATGCGCAGACAGGGGTATGGTGGGGTGCGGGTACAGCGGAGGTAAGCCCAGGCACTGGGTGATGATGAGAGAGGTTGTATCTCTGGACATGCTAGTTGTAATGGGTGAGGTCACCGCATGTGTGGGAGGTGGGACAAAGGAGGTATCAGGGGTATGAAGAGTGGAACTAGGCGCTCCATTGTGAACTAAAACAATGATAACTAACCTGAACAACAGTATACAAGGCATATTGACATTTGAGAGAGACATACAGTGAGGCATACAGTAATCACAGGTGTTGAATTGGGAAAGCTAGCTAAAACAGTAGGTGAGACAACAACAGCTAATCAGCTAGCACAACAACAGCAGGTAAAATGGCGTTGACTAGGCAACGGGGCCGACAGATAAAACATAAACAAGCAGAATGAGGTACCGTGATTAATGGATAGTCCAGCGTGCATCAGCTATGTAGCCAAGTGATCAGTGTCCAGGGGGCAGGGAAGCTGGATTAGTGAGTGTTATCCAGGTTAAAAAAAAACAACTAACAATGACTAAATAGCTTGTAGCTAGTTAGCTTCTGGAGGTTCTTGAGGGTGTTCTAAAAATTAAAAATAATAGCGATTCCGTATCACATTGGGTGAGGCAGGTTACCGGAATGTATAAACAAATTAAAAATCGGAAAGAGATAAGAGAGTAAATATGGGTCCAGTGAGTGTTTGAGACGAGGTGATTCAGACGGTTAGCAGGCCTGTGCTTACAAGCTAACAGTTAGTAGGCCAGGGCTAAACAAGGTAGCAGTTAGCAGGCCGAAATAGCAAGCAGGGAGATAGCAAGGGCTAGAGAGTTAGCCTTTGGGGGTTACGTTAAAAAAAAAAACGCAATGGGGTTCTTGAGTCTGTTTATTCCTCTTCATGCGGTGACATCGATAGACCGGTCGTGGGTCCGGGTAATAGCAAGCAGGGAGATAGTAGCCCAGGAGTATGCTACGGTGGTAGGTATTGTAGCCCAGGAGTATGCTACGGAGGTAGCACAGGTGCTCTGGCGGGGCTAGCTTCAGGCTAAGTGGGTGGAAGCGCTAGCCAGCAGTAATCGTCCGGGGTTGCGGTTTAGCTAAATAACTAGTTGTGAAGATCCAGATGTTCCGTTTGCGGCGGGAATCCGGGGATAAAAAATAAAAAAATAAAAAGGTCCGTTATGCTCTGGTTAGAGTCGCGTTGTTCGAACTGGCGAGAGGTTTCCGAGCTAAAGGTTAGCTGAAGGCCGCTAGCATAGCTGGTAGTTAGCTGGCTAGCTTCAGTTGAGGGGTTCCGGTTCCGAAGTAAATATAAATACTAAATACTTTAGGAAAAAAGAAAAATAGCTACATTGGGTGAGGCGGGTTGAAGGAGAGTATTTGGAAGCTGAGGTTTAGCAAAATGTTTTAAAAGATATGCGAAGAAAAAATATGTAAAAACGAAAAAAGTCGAAATATACATGGGACAAGGGACACGACACGTCTTACTGCTACGCCATCTTGGAATAGTGTGTGTGTGTGTGTGTGTGTGTGTGTGTGTGTGTGTGTGTGTGTGTGTGTGTGTGTGTGTGTGTGTGTGTGTCTATGTGTGTGTGTGTGTCTATGTTTGTGTGTGTGTGTCTATGTGTGTTTGTGTGTGTGTGTGTATGTGTGTGTGTTTGTCTATGCTTGTGTGTGTGTGTCTGTCTATGTGTGTGTGTGTGTGTTGGTCTGCAAAGCTGTATAATGAGGCTTCTATGTCTCATCGGGTTACGGTGCTCGGAGCCGTTGTTCAGCACAGAGCCAATCACAGAACACGCTCACTACATTTGAACTCTGCAGCATGTCACACTGTTTAAATTCTGTCTTTTACACTTTGTCAGATTTTAATCCGTCTATTTAGAAATAGGAATATAATGTGTTTAGTGTGTTACTAATGTGTTTAATGTGTTTAGTGTGTTTAGTGTGTTTAGTGTGTTTAGTGTGTTTAGTGTTTTAGTGTGTTTGGTGTGTTTAGTGTGTTACTAATGTGTTTAGTGTCTTCCTAGTGTGTTTAACGTGTGTTTAGTGTGTGTTTAGTTTTTGTTAATGTGCATTTAGTGTGTTTGGTGTTTTTAATGTGTGTTTAATGTATTTAGTGTGTGTTTAGTGTGTGTTTAATGTGTTTAGTGTGTGTTTAGTATGCTTAGTATGTGTTTACTGTTGGAGAAAACTGAGTGAAATGGAGAGATTTTACCTGAAATTGTCAAATACATTTTCTGTTTAAAATTGTTTTGCTTCGTTGTGCCCTACTGAACACACCCTCATCTGAAACACAAGATCACTAAGCACCAACTGTGTTCATCTTTTAAACAGAAAAATAACCAACAGACTGCGACACAAAGTGTTGTGTTTATTGCAGGAGCTTATGAATTCTCACCAAACTAATCACAGCTTCGGATTGATACATGATTCTGTAAATGTTTTTACTTTTGTCCGGTAAAGCCGCGGCAAACTACCACCGTCGGTGTGTGAGATCTTACACATAGCAGTTTTATTTCTATGTTGGCCTGGTATGGTACCCAATCAGAGGCAGCTGTTTTAGCGTTGTCTCTGATTGGGGATCATATTTAGGCAGCCATTTTCCCACTGTGTTTTGTGGGATCTTGTTTATGTGTAGTTGTCTGTGAGCACTTCATAGCTTCACGTTGTTATTGGCTATTTCTAAGGTTCGATTCCAAAGAAATGTAAAAATGCTGGTACCAAAAATAAACTCCTTACTCACAAAAACAGCTCCATTTGCCTCCATTTGGTCTAAAGATGTCTGTCTCCTTTTGTTTAGAGAGGACTCGGACCGCCTATTCTTTTGGAACGGACCAATGAAGAAGAGTTTTTTTAGCTTATCTCTCCTTGTACCAATCAGTCCTAATCTAATTCTCTCTGATTAGACTGAACATTCAAGACTCTCCTGGGTAAATATGATCAGAGCAGGGTGTTCAGAAAGTGTGAGTTCTAAAAGTAGTTTTTTTAACCATAGAAATACAATCACTATCCATAAGTGATCCAGTCAAATTATCATTTTCTGATGAGCTTTGTTCCTTCTAGTAAATCTATCTTCTTTTTTCTTTATCAGTCAGGCCACATACTGAATACACAGATAACTCTCATTGGATGTTGTAAAAACTATTTTGGGTTGGAACAAGGTGTTGTAGAATGTTGTACAGGGTCTTTAACCATGGTTAGAACAAGGTGTTGTAGAATGTTGTACAGGGTCTTTAACCATGGTGAGAACAAGGTGTTGTAGAATGTTGTACAGGCTCTTTAACCATGGTGAGAACAAGGTGTTGTAGAATGTTGTACAGTGTCTTTAACCATGGTGACAACAAGGTGTTGTAGAATGTTGTACAGTGTCTTTAACCATAGGTAGAACAAGGTGTTGTAGAACGTTGTACAGGTTCTTTAACCATAGGTAGAACAAGGTGTTGTAGAATGTTGTACAGTGTCTTTAACCATAGGTAGAACAAGGTGTTGTAGAATGTTGTACAGTGTCTTTAAACATGGTGAGAGCAAGGTGTTGTAGAATGTTGTACAGAGTCTTTAACCATGGTGAGAACAAGGTGTTGTAGAATGTTGTACAGTGTCTTTAACATGGTGAGTGCAAGGTGTTGTAGAATGTTGTACAGGGTCTTTAACCATGGTGAGAACAAGGTGTTGTAGAATGTAGTACAGGGTCTTTAACCATGGTGAGAACAAGGTGTTGTAGAATGATGTACAGGGTCTTTAACCATGGTGAGAACCAGGTGTTGTAGAATGTTGTACAGGGTCTTTAACCATGGTTAGAACAAGGTGTTGTAGAATGTTGTACAGGGTCTTTAACCATGGTGAGAACAAGCTGTTGTAGAATGTTGTACAGGGTCTTTAACCATAGTTAGAACAAGGTGTTTCAGAGTGTTATAGAGACAGCCAGGGCACATGGGTCACAGCCTGTCCGACCTTCTGGTAATTGCATTTCTATGTTTTTAACCAGACGGTTGTTAAAACAGATTTTTTTTTTTTTCCGAGACCTACCCAGAGTAATCTGGTGTCTGACCTTCTGTTACTCCTACCCGTCTGTGTTTGTGTTCTAGGGATGTGTCATACCTCCCCTTGTCCTTGATTTAAATCAGCTACACCGGCACATTCCCACCTGGTGCAAAAACACCAAGCACTGTCACTCCCTGACCTTAGAAAGCCTTTTAATGTCTCTATTTGGTTTGGTCAGGGTGTTATTTGGTCAGGGTTTGGATTGGTCAGGGTTTGGTTTGGTTTGGTCAGGGTGTGGTTTGGTCAGGGTTTGGATTGGTCAGGGTTTGGTTTGGTTTGGTCAGGGTTTGGTTTGGTCAGGGTTTGGTTTGGTCAGTGTTTTGTCAGGGTTTTTGTTTGGTCAGGGTTTGGTT
This sequence comes from Oncorhynchus masou masou, assembly GCF_036934945.1. Lineage (NCBI taxonomy): Eukaryota > Metazoa > Chordata > Actinopteri > Salmoniformes > Salmonidae > Oncorhynchus > Oncorhynchus masou. The sequence continues at coordinate 87,353,159 of NC_088216.1, forward strand.
TGGTTTGGTCAGGGTTTGGTTTGGTCAGTGTTTGGTCAGGGTTTTTGTTTGGTCAGGGTTTGGTTTGGTTTGGTCAGGGTTTGGTTTGGTTTGGTCAGGGTTTGGTCAGGATTTGGTCAGGGTTTAGCTTGGTCAGGGTTTGATTTGGTTTGGTCAGCGTCGTTTTGATTAATAAAAGAAAATGTACGCTCACAATGCCGCACCTTGGTCCTCTACTTTCAACAGCCGTGACAAGAACTTTATTCAATGTGAAACAAATTCTGACGTCTGAATCTTAATTTGAGATCCAAAAATTACGGATTAATGTCTAATCAATAGAAATGTCAAGCATCTGAAAAACAACAACAACAACAACAACATCAACAAACAACAAGTTCAGCCTTGTCTTGATTTCAAAGCAGAGTTTTCAAAATGACAATACCATACACACTTATTTTCATTGTGATGTGTGGGATAAACAGTGAAAACATGGAGCTTTGACAAACCACTTTTTTTATATAGTTTTCTCCTTTCTTATTGTCTAGTAGCAGAGTAAGATCATTGTCAGTGGGTTGTGGTATTTTCCCTCTGAACTTGGGGTCCCTGAGAAAATACGACAGCACAGGCACATTCTCAAGAGATTCTCCTGTACGTGTGCTGTACAGGAGTGGCCTCAGTTGGTCTGAACTCAATGTCATTATTATGCTATGGACAGAAAGGTTGTTTTCAGTGATGTGAGAAGTATAAGAGAATCATGTAGCTTTGAGCTTGTCATTTTGTTATTGTTTTCACTCAGTAGAACATCAACAGAACATAAAATGTTTTTATTTTATCTAACTATGCAAGTCAGTTAAGAACAAATTCTTATTTTCAATGACTGCCTACCCCGGCCAAACCCAGACGACGCTGGGCCAATTGTGCGGCCCTCTATGGGACTGCAAATCACGGCCGATGTGATACAGCCTGGAATCGAATCAGGGACTGTAGTGACACCTCTTGCACTGAGATGCATTGCTTTAGACTGCTGCGCCACTCGGGAGCCAGTTACAATGTGACGTGTTTCTCCTGTACAGCAGACTAAACAACGGCTTGTACTGGTTTGAATCTTCAGGCTATGCCACGGAGAGGAATGTTATTGTTTCTTCTGTTAGTAACAAATACCTTTTGTCTGCAATGAGGATGTCGGCCTGACAGTGACTGTACGTACACACCCCAACCATAAGCCACGGATTACAGGCAACATTCGCACTGAGCTAAAGGGTAAAGCTACGGCTTTCAATGAGCAGGACTCTAACCAGGAAGATTACAAGAAATCCCACTATGCCCTCCGACGAACCACCAAACAGGCAAAGCATCAATACAGGACTAAGACTGAATCATACTACACCGGCTCCAATGCTCTTCGGATGTGGCAGGATGTGCAAACGATTACACACTACAAAGGGAAGCATAGTCGAGAGCTGTCCAGTGACAAGCGCCTACCAGATGAGCTAAATAACTTCTATGCTCGCTTCGAGGCAAGAAACACTGAAACATGCTGTAACATGCTGCTCCAGATGCTGCTCGTGTGTGATCACGCTCTCCACAGCCGATGTGAATAACACATTTAAACAGGTAACACTGAAACATGCATGAGAGCATCAGCTGTTCCAGATGACTGTGTGATCACGCTCTCCGCAGCCGATGTGAATAACACATTTAAACAGGTAACACTGAAACATGCATGAGAGCATCAGCTGTTCCAGATGACTGTGTGATCATGCTCTCCGCAGCCGATGTGAATAACACATTTAAACAGGTCAACATTCACAAGGCCGCTAGGAAGACGGATTACCAAGCTGTGACCAACTGGCAAGTGTTTTCACTGACATTTTCAACCTCTCCCTGTCTGAGTCTGTAGTGCCAACATGTTTCAAGCAGACCACCATAGGCTCTGTGCCCAAGAAAAGTAAGGTGACCTGCCTAAATTACTACCAAACCGTAGCACTCACGTCTGTAGCCATGAAATGCTTTGAAAGGCTGGTCATAGCTCACATCAACATCATTGTCCCAGAAACTTTAGACCCACTCCAATTTGCATACTGCCCCAACAGATACTCAGATTATTCAATCTCTATTGCACTCAACACTGCCCGTTCCCACCTGGACAAAAGGAAAACCTATGTGAGAATGCTATTCATTGGCCACAGCTCGGCTTTCAACACCATAGTGCGCTCAAAGCTCATCAATAAGCTAAGGACCCTGGGACTGAACACCTCCCTCTGCAACTGGATCCTGGACTTCCTGTCTGGCTGCCCCCAGGTGGTAAGGGTAGGTAAAAACACATTTGCCACATTGATCATCAACACGGGGGCCCCTCAGAGGTGCGTGCTCAGTCCAGTCCTGTACTCCCTGTTCACTCATGACTGCAAGGCCAGGCATGACTCCAACACCATCATTAAGTTTGCTGACAACACAACAGTGGTAGGCCTGATCACCGAAAACGATGTGCCAGCCTATAAGGAGGGGGTCAGAGACCTGACCTTTGTGGTGCAAGGACAACAACCTCTCCGTCAACATGATCAAGACAAAGTAGATGATTGTGGACTACAGGAAAAAGAGGACTTAGCACGCCCCCATTCTCATCGACGGGGCTGTAGTGGAGCAGCTTGAGAGCTTCAAGTTCCTTGTTGTCCACATTACCAACAAACTATCATGGACCAAACACACCAAGACAGTCGTGAAGAGGGCACGACCATACCTATTCCCCCCCCCAGCAGACTGAAAAGATTTGGTCCCCAGATCCTAAAAATGTTTTACAGCGGCACCATCGAGAGCATCCTGACTGGTTGCATCACTGCCTGGTATGTCAACTGCTCGGTCTCCGACTGCAAGGCACTGCAGAGGGTAGTGCGTATGGCCCCCCCACGCTGCTGCTACTCTCTGTTATTATCTATGCATAGCCACTTTAATAACTCTACCTACATGTACATATTACCTCAACACCGTAACACCCTGTACATAGCCTCCACGTTGACTCTGTACCGGTACCCCCTGTATATAGCTTCCACATTGACTCTGTACCGGTACCCCCTGTATTTAGCCTCCACATTGACTCTGTACCGGAACCCCCTGTATATGGCCCCGATATTGTTATTTACTGCTGCTCTTTCATTATTTGTTATTCTTATCGCTCACTTTTTTTTCGGGAATTTCTTAAAACTGCAGTGTTGGTTAAGGGCTTGTAAGTAAGCATTTCACTGTAAGTTGATATTTCACTACACTTGTTGTATTTGGCATGTGTGACAAATATAATTTGATTTGGTTTGAGTTATTGAGTTATTATACCTCTTGTCTTGTTTCTGGTGTTGTTGAAAAAAAAAAAATCACCTTTGTTATTGTACCCAGTTAGTAACACAGACCTCTTGTCTTGTTCTGATGTTGTTATTGTACCCAGTTAGTAACACAGACCTCTTGTCTTGTTCTGATGTTGTTATTGTACCCAGTTAGTAACACAGACCTCTTGTCTTGTTCTGATGTTGTTATTGTACCCAGTTAGTAACACAGACCTTTGTCTTGTTCTGATGTTGTTATTGTACCCAGTTACACAGACCTCTTGTCTTGTTCTGATGTTGTTATTGTACAGATGTTGTTATTGTACCCAGTTAGTAACACAGACCTCTTGTCTTGTTCTGATGTTGTTACTGTACCCAGTTAGTAACACAGACCTCTTGTCTTGTTCTGATGTTGTTACTGTACCCAGTTAGTAACACAGACCTCTTGTCTTGTTCTGATGTTGTTATTGTACCCAGTTAGTAACACAGACCTCTTGTCTTGTTCTGATGTT
>NC_088216.1:87359463-87381963 GCF_036934945.1 Oncorhynchus masou masou
CAGCCACCCAGCTACCCAGCCACCAAGCCATCCTTTCACCTCGCCACCTCGCCACCCAGCCACCTAGCCACCCAGCCACCTTGCCACCCAGCCACCCAGCCACCAAGCTACCTAGCCACCTAGCCACCTAGCCACCCTGACACCTAGCTACCCAGCCACCAAGCCATCCTGCCACCTCGCCACCTCGCCAAAGAAGCCACCTAGCCACCCAGCCACCTAGCCACCCAGCCACCCAGCCACCCAGCTACCTAGCCAACTAGCCACCCAACCACCCACCCAGCCAGCCAGCAACCCAGCCACCCAGCCACACTGCCACCTAGCCACCCAGCCACCCTGCCACCAAGCCATCCAGCCACCCAGCCACAATGCCACCTAGCCACCCAGCCACACTGCTACCCAGCCACACTGCCACCCAGCCACACTGCCACACTGCCACCAAAGCCACCCAGCCACCCAGCCACACTGCCACCCAGCCACCGAGCCACACTGCTACCTAGCCAGCCAGCCACCCATCCACCCAGCCACACTGCCACCCAGCCACACTGCCACCGAGCCACCCAGCCATACTGCCACCTAGCCAGCCAGCCACCCATCCACCCAGCCACACTGCCACCCAGTCGCACTGCCACCCAGCCACACTGCTAACCAGCCACACTGCCACCTAGCCAGCCAGCCACACTGCCAGCCAGCCACACTGCCACCTAGCCACACTGCCACCCAGCCACACTGCCACCTAGCCACACTGCCACCCAGCCACACTGCCAACCAGCCACACTGCCACCCAGCCACACTGCCAGCCAGCCACACTGCCACCCAGCCACACTGCCACCTAGCCACCCAGCCACACTGCCACCCAGCCATACTGCCACCCAGCCACACTGCCACCCAGCCACACTGCCACCTAGCCACCCAGCCACCTAGCCACCCTGCCACCTAGCCACCTAGCCACCCTGCCACCTAGCCACCCAGCCAGCCAGCCACACTGCCACCCAGCCAGCCAGCCAGCCACACTGCCACCCAGCCACACTGCCACCCAGCCACCCAGCCACACTGCCACCCAGCCACACTGCCACCGAGCCACCCAGCCACACTGCCACCCAGCCACACTGCCACCCAGCCACACTGCCACCTAGCCACCCAGCCACCCTGCCACCGAGCCACCCTGCCACCCAGCCACACTGCCACCTAGCCAGCCAGCCACCCATCCACCCAACCGCACTGCCACCCAGCCACACTGCCACCGAGCCATCCGGCCACATTGCCACCCAGCCACACTGCCACCGAGCCAACCAGCCACACTGCCACCGAGCCACCCAGCCACCCAGCCGCACTGCCACCCAGCCACACTGCCACCTAGCCAGCCAGCCACACTGCCACCCAGCCACACTGCCACCTAGCCACACTGCCAACCAGCCACACTGCCACCTAGCCAGCCAGCCACACTGCCAGCCAGCCACACTGCCACCCAGCCACACTGTCACCTAGCCACACTGCCAGCCAGCCACACTGCCACCCAGCCACACTGCCACCTAGCCACACCCACCTAGCCACACTGCCAACCAGCCACACTGCCACCCAGCCACCACACTGCCAACCAGCCACACTGCCACCCAGCCACACTGCCACCTAGCCAGCCAGCCACACTGCCACCCAGCCACACTGTCACCTAGCCACACTGCCACCTAACCACTCAGCCACTTAGCCACCCAGCCACCTAGCCACCCAGCCACCCAGCCACCCAGCCAACCTGCCACCCAGCCACACTGCCACCTAGCCACCCTGCCACCCAGCCACACTGCCACCCAGCCACACTGCCACCTAGCCAGCCAGCCACACTGCCACACAGCCACACTGCCACCTAGCCATCCAGCCACCCAGCCGCACTGCCACCCAGCCACACTGCCAGCCAGCCACACTGCCACCTAGCCAGCCAGCCACACACTGCCACCTAGCCAGCCAGCCACACCCACCTAGCCACCTGCCACCCAGCCACACTGCCAGCCAGCCACACTGCCACCACACTGCCAGCCAGCCACACTGCCACCCAGCCACACTGCCACCCAGCCACACTGCCACCCAGCCACACTGCCACCCAGCCACACTGCCACCCAGCCACACCATGCCACCTAGCCACACTGCCACCCAGCCACACTGCCACCCAGCCACACTGCCACCCAGCCAGCCACACTGCCCCAGCCACACTGCCACCTAGCCATCCAGCCACCCACCCACCCAGCCACACTGCCACCCAGCCACACTGCCACCTAGCCAGCCAGCCACACTGCCACCCACCCACACTGCCACCTAGCCAGCCAGCCACCCATCCACCCAGCCGCACTGCCACCCAGCCACACTGCCACCCAGCCACCCAGCCACACTGCCACCCAGCCACACTGCCACCTAGCCAGCCAGCCACCCATCCACCCAGCCGCACTTCCACCCAGCCACACTGCCACCCAGCCACACTGCCAACCAGCCACACTGCCACCCAGCCACACTGCCACCCAGCCACACTGCCACCTAGCCAGCCAGCCACACTGCCAGCCAGCCACACTGCCACCTAGCCACACTGCCACCCAGCCAACACGGCCAACCAGCCACACTGCCACCCAGCAACACTGCCAGCCAGCCACACTGCCACCCAGCCACAATGCCACCCAGCCACACTGCCACCCAGCTACACTGCCACCCAGCCACACTGCCACCCAGCCACACTGTCACCTAGCCACACTGCCACCCAGCCACACTGCCACCCAGCCACACTGCCACCTAGCCAGCCAGCCACACTGCCACACAGCCACACTGCCACCTAGCCATCCAGCCACCCATCCACCCAGCCGCACTGCCACCCAGCCACACTGCCACCTAGCCAGCCAGCCACACTGCCACCCAGCCACCCATCCACCCAGCCGCACTGCCACCCAGGCACACTGCCACCCAGCCACCCAGCCACACTGCCACCCAGCCACACTGCCACCTAGCCAGCCAGCCACCCATCCACCCAGCCGCACTTCCACCCAGCCACACTGCCACCCAGCCACACTCTCTCTCGCTCTCTCTCTCTCTCTCCTCAAGCCCCTTTACTATAAATAATTTGCCAACCAGCCACACTGCCACCCAGCCACACTGCCACCTAGCCAGCCAGCCACCCATCCACCCAGCCGCACTTCCACCCAGCCACACTGCCACCAAAGCCACCCAGCCACCCAGCCACACTGCCACCCAGCCACCGAGCCACACTGCTACCTAGCCAGCCAGCCACCAATCCACCCAGCCACACTGCCACAAAGCCACACTGCCACCGAGCCACCCAGCCATACTGCCACCTAGCCAGCCAGCCACCCATCCACCCAGCCACACTGCCACCCAGTCGCACTGCCACCCAGCCACACTGCTAACCAGCCACACTGCCACCTAGCCAGCCAGCCACACTGCCAGCCAGCCACACTGCCACCTAGCCACACTGCCACACAGCCACACTGCCACCTAGCCACACTGCCACCCAGCCACACTGCCACCCAGCCACACTGCCACCCAGCCACACTGCCAGCCAGCCACACTGCCACCCAGCCACACTGCCACCTAGCCACCCAGCCACACTGCCACCCAGCCATACTGCCACCCAGCCACACTGCCACCCAGCCACACTGCCACCTAGCCACCCAGCCACCTAGCCACCCTGCCACCTAGCAACCTAGCCACCCTGCCACCTAGCCACCCAGCCAGCCAGCCACACTGCCACCCAGCCAGCCAGCCAGCCACACTGCCACCCAGCCACACTGCCACCCAGCCACCCAGCCACACTGCCACCCAGCCACACTGCCACCGAGCCACCCAGCCACACTGCCACCCAGCCACACTGCCACCCAGCCACACTGCCACCTAGCCACCCAGCCACCCTGCCACCGAGCCACCCTGCCACCCAGCCACACTGCCACCTAGCCAGCCAGCCACCCATCCACCCAACCGCACTGCCACCCAGCCACACTGCCACCGAGCCATCCGGCCACACTGCCACCCAGCCACACTGCCACCGAGCCAACCAGCCACACTGCCACCGAGCCACCCAGCCACCCAGCCGCACTGCCACCCAGCCACACTGCCACCTAGCCAGCCAGCCACACTGCCAACCAGCCACACTGCCACCTAGCCACACTGCCACCTAGCCACACTGCCAACCAGCCACATGGCCACCTAGCCAGCCAGCCACACTGCCAGCCAGCCACACTGCCACCCAGCCACACTGTCACCTAGACACACTGCCAGCCAGCCACACTGCCACCCAGCCACACTGCCACCTAGCCACACTGCCACCTAGCCACACTGCCAACCAGCCACACTGCCACCTAGCCAGCCAGCCACACTGCCAACCAGCCACACTGCCACCCAGCCACACTGCCACCTAGCCAGCCAGCCACACTGCCACCCAGCCACACTGTCACCTAGCCACACTGCCACCTAACCACTCAGCCACTTAGCCACCCAGCCACCTAGCCACCCAGCCACCCAGCCACCCAGCCAACCTGCCACCCAGCCACACTGCCACCTAGCCACCCTGCCACCCAGCCACACTGCCACCTAGCCAGCCAGCCACCCATCCACCCTGCCAACGAGCCACCCTGCCACCCAGCCACCCTTCCACCGAGCCACCCAGCCACACTGCCACCGAGCCACACTGCCACTGACCCACCCAGCCACACTGCCACCTAGCCACCCAGCCACCTAGCCACCCTGCCACCTAGCCACCTAGCCACCCTGCCACCTAGCCACCCAGCCAGCCAGCCACACTGCCACCCAGCCAGCCAGCCAGCCACACTGCCACCCAGCCACACTGCCACCCAGCCACCCAGCCACACTGCCACCCAGCCACACTGCCACCGAGCCACCCAGCCACACTGCCACCAAGCCACACTGCCACCCAGCCACACTGCCACCTAGCCACCCAGCCACCCTGCCACCGAGCCACCCTGCCACCCAGCCACACTGCCACCTAGCCAGCCAGCCACCCATCCACCCAACCGCACTGCCACCCAGCCACACTGCCACCGAGCCATCCGGCCACACTGCCACCCAGCCACACTGCCACCGAGCCAACCAGCCACACTGCCACCGAGCCACCCAGCCACCCAGCCGCACTGCCACCCAGCCACACTGCCACCTAGCCAGCCAGCCACACGGCCAACCAGCCACACTGCCACCTAGCCACACTGCCACCTAGCCACACTGCCAACCAGCCACACGGCCACCTAGCCAGCCAGCCACACTGCCAGCCAGCCACACTGCCACCCAGCCACACTGTCACCTAGACACACTGCCAGCCAGCCACACTGCCACCCAGCCACACTGCCACCTAGCCACACTGCCACCTAGCCACACTGCCAACCAGCCACACTGCCACCTAGCCAGCCAGCCACACTGCCAACCAGCCACACTGCCACCCAGCCACACTGCCACCTAGCCAGCCAGCCACACTGCCACCCAGCCACACTGTCACCTAGCCACACTGCCACCTAACCACTCAGCCACTTAGCCACCCAGCCACCTAGCCACCCAGCCACCCAGCCACCCAGCCAACCTGCCACCCAGCCACACTGCCACCTAGCCACCCTGCCACCCAGCCACACTGCCACCCAGCCAGCCAGCCACCCATCCACCCTAGCCACCCTGCCACCCAGCCACCCAGAGCCACCCAGCCACACCACCTATTGTCTATGCCACACTGCCACCTAGCCACACTGCCACCCAGCCACACTGCCACCCAGCCACACTGCCACCTAGCCAGCCAGCCACACTGCCACCCAGCCACACTGCCACCTAGCCATCCAGCCACCCACCCACCCAGCCGCACTGCCACCCAGCCACACTGCCACCTAGCCAGCCAGCCACACTGCCACCCACCCACACTGCCACCTTGCCAGCCAGCCACCCATCCACCCAGCCGCACTGCCACCCAGCCACGCTGCCACCCAGCCACCCAGCCACACTGCCACCCAGCCACACTGCCACCTAGCCAGCCAGCCACCCATCCACCCAGCCGCACTTCCACCCAGCCACACTGCCACCCAGCCACACTGCCAACCAGCCACACTGCCACCCAGCCACACTGCCACCCAGCCACACTGCCACCTAGCCAGCCAGCCACACTCCAGCCAGCCACACTGCCACCTAGCCACACTGCCACCCAGCCAACACGGCCAGAAGCAGCCACACTGCCACCCAGCCACACTGCCAGCCAGCCACACTGCCACCCAGCCACAATGCCACCCAGCCACACTGCCACCCAGCTACACTGCCACCCAGCCACACTGCCACCCAGCCACACTGTCACCTAGCCACACGCCACCCAGCCACACTGCCACCCAGCCACACTGCCACCTAGCCAGCCAGCCACACTGCCACACAGCCACACTGCCACCTAGCCATCCAGCCACCCATCCACCCAGCCGCACTGCCACCCAGCCACACTGCCACCCAGCCACACTGCCACCTAGCCAGCCAGCCACACTGCCACCCAGCCACCCATCCACCCAGCCGCACTGCCACCCAGGCACACTGCCACCCAGCCACCCAGCCACACTGCCACCCAGCCACACTGCCACCTAGCCAGCCAGCCACCCATCCACCCAGCCGCACTGCCACCCAGCCGCACTGCCACCCAGCCACACTGCCAGCCAGCCACACAGCCAGCCAGCCACACTGCCAGCCAGCCACACTGCCACCTAGCCACACTGCCACCCAGCCAACACGGCCAACCAGCCACACTGCCACCCAGCCACACTGCCAGCCAGCCACACTGCCACCCAGCCACACTGCCACCCAGCCACAATGCCACCCAGCCACACTGCCACCCAGCTACACTGCCACCCAGCCACACTGCCACCCAGCCACACTGTCACCTAGCCACACTGCCACCTAGCCACACTGCCACCCAGCCACACTGCCACCCAGCCACACTGCCACCTAGCCAGCCAGCCACACTGCCACCCAGCCACACTGCCACCTAGCCATCCAGCCACCCACCCACCCAGCCAGCCACCCATCCACCCAGCCACACTGCCACCCAGCCACGCTGCCACCCCAGCCACCCACACTGCCACCTACCAGCCAGCCACCCATCCACCCAGCCGCACTGCCACCCAGCCACGCTGCCACCCAGCCACCCAGCCACACTGCCACCCAGCCACACTGCCACCTAGCCAGCCAGCCACCCATCCACCCAGCCGCACTGCCACACTGCCATGCCACACTGCCAACCAGCCACACTGCCACCCAGCCACACTGCCACCCAGCCACACTGCCACCTAGCCAGCCAGCCACACTGCCAGCCAGCCACACTGCCACCTAGCCACACTGCCACCCAGCCAACACGGCCAACCAGCCACACTGCCACCCAGCCACACTGCCAGCCAGCCACACTGCCACCCAGCCACAATGCCACCCAGCCACACTGCCACCCAGCTACACTGCCACCCAGCCACACTGCCACCCAGCCACACTGTCACCTAGCCACACTGCCACCCAGCCACACTGCCACCCAGCCACACTGCCACCTAGCCAGCCAGCCACACTGCCACACAGCCACACTGCCACCTAGCCATCCAGCCACCCATCCACCCAGCCGCACTGCCACCCAGCCACACTGCCACCCAGCCACACTGCCACCTAGCCAGCCAGCCACACTGCCACCCAGCCACCCATCCACCCAGCCGCACTGCCACCCAGCCACCCAGCCACACTGCCACCCAGCCACACTGCCACCTAGCCAGCCAGCCACCCATCCACCCAGCCGCACTTCCACCCAGCCACACTGCCACCCAGCCACACTGCCAACCAGCCACACTGCCACCCAGCCACACTGCCACCCAGCCACACAGCCACACTGCCACCCAGCCACACTGCCAGCCAGCCACACTGCCAGCCAGCCACACTGTCACACAGCCACCCAGCCACCCTGCCACCTAGCCACCCTGCCACCTAACCACTCAGCCAGCCAGCCACCCAGCCACCTAGCCACCCAGCCACACTGCCACCCAGCCACACTGCCACCTAGCCTCCCAGCCACACTGCCACCCAGCCACACTGCCAACCAGCCACCCAGCTACACTGCCAACCAGCCACCCAGCCATTTAAGCAATACAAAGGCCAAGTGGTGTTAGTTTGGTTGTTTAGCTATGACAAGGGTCTACCAGCAGTAGTAGGACAGACTGTTGGTTGTTAAGCTTTTACAAGGGTCTACCAGCAGTATTACGACAAGTTTCTGCCATATCTCCTGCTCTGAAAGAGAGAAGAATGTATATTTTCAGATTGGAGCAGCCGGTGTGTGTGTGTGTGTGTGTGTGTGTGTGTGTGTGTGTGTGTGTGTGTGTGTGTGTGTGTGATGCCACCAGGTGCAGATTTCATTGAACAGGGTAGAAGCTAAACAGTATACTCTAATTGAAACCACTGAGGTTCAGCTGAAAGTGCCTCAATGACAAAACAGAGAAGAAAAGCCTGGGTCGTTAATCTGGTGATACGCACTGTGAATGCCACAGATGAAAAGTGATAAACACAAGTGATAATGAGTGACTCTCTCTCCCTCTCTCTCTCTCTCTCTCTCTCTCTCTCGCTCTCTCTCTCTCTCTCTCTCTCTCTCTCTCGCTCTCTCGCTCTCTCTCTCTCTCTCTCCAAGCCCCTGCACCTTACTATAAATAATTTGCTCTCATCTTAAAACATTGAATTGCCCCCCAGAACCTGTGCTGATATCATCATGCTAGGCTCATCCATAACTCTACCCACCTGTCACGGACGCCTGGTGCCTCTCTAGCTCTGTCTCTCTGCATCATAAATTCACTGTCACCTGCTGTGAATCTGCCTTTATTCTGTCGAACCCTCAGGCCCCTGAGCACTCACCCCTAGAAGCCTAACATAGTACATCCATGGCCTTACATTGCCTTCAAAGGGGTGCAGATCTAGTTTTTTGTTGTTGATCCTTTGAATATACCTCACTTTGGGTCAACGTGATCACCAGGACCAGCATTAAGAAATGCTGGCCTAAATGTCTAGGTCAAGGGACTAATAGGGTGCAAGGACTTTATAACGCTGAATAATATTTTGGGTGTACAGGACACCCCCACAGCCCCTGCCCAACTATCTCTGTGGGGCCCAACATACTCTGGGGGGCCAACAAGCTCTGTGGGGCCCAACGAGCTCTGGGGAACCCAACAATCTCTTTGGGGCCCAACGAGCTCTGGGGGCCCAACGAGCTGTTTGGGGCCCGACGAGCTCTGGGGAACCCAACAATCTCTGTGGGGCCCAACAAGCTCTGGGGGCCCAACGAGCTGTTTGGGGCCCGACGAGCTCTGGGGAACCCAACAATCTCTGTGGGGCCCAACAAGCTCTGGGGGCCCGACGAGCTCTGGGGAACCCAACAATCTCTGTGGGGTCCAACGAGCTCTGGGGGCCCAACAAGCTCTGTGGGGCCCAACGAGCTCTGGGGAACCCAACAATCTCTGTGAGCCCAACGAGCTCTGGGGGCCCAACGAGCTGTTTGGGTCCCAACAAGCTCTGGGGAACCCAACAATCTCTGTGGGGCCCAACGAGCTGTTTGGGGCCCAACGAGCTCTGGGGGCCCATGCCTCTGTCATCATTTTTTTAAAGAGCGACTGCCCCTAAAAAACAACTAATCCTTTTGAAAATGGCTTATGAGGCATTGATAGGAGTATTTTGGGATGGCAGGTAGCCTAGTGATTAGATCGTTGGACTAGTAACCGAAAGGTTGCTGGACTGAATCCAAGGTAAAAATGAATTGTTCTGCCCCAGAACAAGGCAGTTAATTCTACTGTTCCTGTTCCTCATTGTATAAATAAGAATTTGTTCTGAACTGAGTTAAATAAAGGTAAAAAAAAATAAAAAATTCTAGTGTCAAAATTGACTACAAAGTGTAAATAGGAGTCAGTCTGGTCGAAAGCAGTGTTCGGAACCTCAGTGTGTCACAATGAGTAAATGAAGGTTATAATCATGTCAACAGGTCATGCCCCCTTTTGCTAAGTTCCACGTGCAAATCTCCCCTCCTCCCACTTCACTTCCATTCATTGAATTGGGGCTCCTTTGTTTCACCCCCCCCCCCCGGTAGACTGAAAAGCCCTGTACAGATGGACCATTCCTCCACAGCCAAAGGTCCATGGTTTGAATGCCCTGCCGAAGGATTGTGGAAATAAGTGGTTGGAGTTCATTGGTCCCCAAGTCTTCTTGGTTTGCCATGACAGACAGTGGTGAGTACAACCAGAGATACTGGAATATAAGGATCTCGCTTTTATAACCTAGCTAATGACGTTTGATTATGTTATTACTGGTTATGTAGGTAGTAACCTTATGATAAAGCGAGGCAAGCTGGCGAATGTTTTTGCTAACATTTGCATAACTAGCTAGCTACTTCCTCTCTAGGTTTCTTCCTAGGTTTTGGACTTTCTAGAGAGTTTTTCCTAGCCGCCGTGCTTCTACACCTGCATTGCTTGTGGTTTGGGGTTTTCGGCTGGGTTTCTGTACAGCACTTTGAGATATCAGCTGATGTACAAAGGGCTCTATAAATAAATTTGATATGATATGATATGATACTTCATTACAACTTAGTTAGGTTGTCGATCATACAAGTTGATTGTGTATCGACAAGATACCGCTTGTTATGAAACATTATCATTTGATAATGCTAACGAGGCATGCTAGCTAGCTAGCTACAGGCCAGCTAACGTTAGTTTGGCTACAAGTCAGAATTTCAAGTTAGTTCCTTGCTTTATTTTTTATTTATTATCTTATTTATTTAACATTTATTTAACTAGTTAAGAACAAATTCTTATTTACAATGACGGCCTACCCTCAGCTAAACCCGGACAACGCTGGGCCAACTGTGCGCCGCCATATGGGACTGCCAATCATGGCCGGTTGTGATACAGCCTGGAATCGAACCAGGGTCTGTAGTGACGCCTCTAGCACTGAGATGCAGTGCCTTAGACCACTGCTCATGCAAGTATATTCTCTATTGTCTAGGGTAAAACTAAATAATGGATTCAGCTATGATATTAGCCTCCTCATGTCTGAGTCTGACTAGTACAGACAACTAGGAGCAACAAACTGTAACAGGCCTGAATCTAATCCAGTCATTTTACATCTGTAAAGCATGGAATTAAGGTTATCACTAGTTACCACAGCCACAAAGTCACATTTGGCTGTATTGTAAAAAAAATCATAACAACAAAAATGTTGTCTTAATTTAAAGTTAGGGCTAGGCAAAAGGTGGTCAATGTGGTGAGGGTTAGGGTTAAGGTTAGGGTTAGGGTTAGGGTTAAGGTTAAGGTTAGGGTTAGGGTTAGGGTTAGGGTTATGTTTAGGGTTAGGTTTAAAATCACAATTTTTAAGAAGATAAATAGTAGAAAAAGGCAGGCTTCATAACTTTGTGGCTGTGTTAACTCGTGACGACCTATAATTAGCTTGACCCTGCCTTGATGACACAGACGGCTTCATCAACAATAGTAATGGGTGTTATATAAAAAAAAAAGAATAATATTCTGGTTTGATAAACTAGTAGATAGAAGTAATAGATACATTTTGGTTGCAAAGTGTATTTTCAAAAACGTCTGCCTTTATTTATAACCATATGCAATTTCACACTTGTCTGTCGATTGTATCACCCTGTCGTTTGATGCGGAGAAAAAAAATTGTGTTTGTTTTATCGGACCACAGATATTACATATACTAACTGCCATTGGTAACAGAACAGTGTGTGTGTGTGTGTGTGTGTGTGTGTGTGTGTGTGTGTGTGTGTGTGTGTGTGTGTGTGTGTGTGTGTGTGTGTGTGTGTGTGTGTGTGTGTGTGTGTGTGTGTGTGTGTGTGTGTGGTGTGCGTGTGTGTGTGTGTGCGTGTACGTGTGACCTGGCACTCGGCATAAAACATTTACTCGGCACAACTATTACTTGTATTGTCTTTCTTTAAATTTAAATACTTGAACTGAATGGTATCAGTAAATATAGAGAGGGAGAAATTCTATTCTAATTCTGTATTCTAACATGTTTGCCAAGGTAGAAACCAGACACAACGTTGATAGCCACCTGTTATTACATTAGAAAGTTATCAAAACACTTTGTTTAAAATATCGACGTAAATTCAGCAATCTTCAAATAATTACTGTGTAGGCCACTGACCTATTCAAAGCTTCCTTCAGCATCGCACCATACTGCATGTAGTTATTTAACTCAACCTGCAGGAGGTTTGTTTGTTGTGATTAAGTGGGGGGAGGGGCAAGGTGCAGGCAAGGCTCTGACAGAGGGATGTATCTTGAAGGTGGCAAGGACACACCCACATCAAACCACACCCCCAAGGCAACTCACATTTGCCTTCTGTCATGGCCTCCAACATTTTCTAGTTGAGCAAGCCCCCAAAAAAACAGGCCAAATAAGTGAGTGTGGCTCTCGTTTAAATTTAATAAATAATTTTTGACAGTAACCCTCCAAATTGTGCACCAGGCATTGAAAATATATATATTTGTAACTAATTAAGGGATATCAGTGAACAGATGCCGTGGTCAAGGCTACAACGGCGCCCATGAAATTAGTGGAACTTACTCAGGTGTTCAAAAGCGCTTATCAGACTTAGAAGTTTAGTTTTGTTTCGGTTTAGAAAACAGAAGTAAAAATGACAGGGATGGTTAAAAACAGATGAATTGCCATAGCAAGATCAGGGAGACTGGGCAGAAGGAAGATGTTCTTCAAATTCAGCGGTAGTGAACTGTACTAGACTGGTAGAGAACTATACTAGACTGGTAGAGAACTATACTAGACTGGTAGTGACACTATACTAGAATGGTAGTAACACTATACTAGACTGGTAGTAACACTATACTAGACTGGTAGTGACACTATACTAGACTGGTAGTGACACTATACTAGACTGGTAGAGAACTATACTAGACTGGTAGTGACACTATACTAGACTGGTAGTGACACTATACTAGACTGGTAGTAACACTATACTAGACTGGTAGTAACACTATACTAGACTGGTAGTGACACTATACTAGACTGGTAGAGAACTATACTAGACTGGTACTGACACTATACTAGACTGGTAGTGACACTATACTAGACTGGTAGTAACACTATACTAGACTGGTAGTGACACTATACTAGACTGGTAGTGACACTATACTAGACTGGTAGTGACACTATACTAGACTGGTAGTGACACTATACTAGACTGGTACTGACACTATACTAGACTGGTAGTAACACTATACTAGACTGGTAGTGACACTATACTAGACTGGTAGTGACACTATACTAGACTGGTAGTAACACTATACTAGACTGGTAGTAATACTATACTAGACTGGTAGTGACACTATACTAGACTGGTAGTAACACTATACTAGACTGGTAGTAACACTATACTAGACTGGTAGTAACACTATACTAGACTGGTAGTGACACTATACTAGACTGGTAGTGACACTATACTAGACTGGTAGTGGCACTATACTAGACTGGTAGTGACACTATACTAGACTGGTAGTAACACTATACTAGACTGGTAGTAACACTATACTAGACTGGTAGTGAACTATACTAGACTGGTAGTGACACTATACTAGACTGGTAGTAACACTATACTAGACTGGTAGTGACACTATACTAGACTGGTAGTGACACTATACTAGACTGATAGTGACACTATACTAGACTGGTAGTAACACTATACTAGACTGGTAGTAACACTATACTAGACTGGTAGTAACACTATAATAGACTGGTAGTAACACTATACTAGACTGGTAGTGACACTATACTAGACTGGTAGTGGCACTATACTAGACTGGTAGTGACACTATACTAGACTGGTAGTGAACTATACTAGACTGGTAGTGACACTATACTAGACTGGTGGTGACACTATACTAGACTGGTAGTAACACTATACTAGACTGGTAGTGGCACTATACTAGACTGGTAGTGAACTATACTAGACTGGTAGTGACACTGTACTAGACTGGTAGTAACACTATACTAGACTGGTAGTGAAACTATACTAGACTGGTAGTAACTCTATACTAGACTGGTAGTGACACTATACTAGACTGGTTGTAACACTATACTAGACTGGTAGTAACACTATACTAGACTGGTAGTGAACAATACTAGACTGGTAGTGACACTATACTAGACTGGTAGTGACACTATACTAGACTGGTAGTGACACTATACTAGACTGGTAGTAACACTATACTAGACTGGTAGTGACACTATACTAGACTGGTAGTGACACTATACTAGACTGATAGTGACACTATACTAGACTGGTAGTGACACTATACTAGACTGGTAGTGACACTATACTAGACTGATAGAGAACTATACAAGACTGGTAGTGACACTATACTAGACTGGAAGTAACACTATACTAGACTGGTAGTGACACTATACTAGACTGGTAGTGACACTATACTAGACTGGTAGTGACACTATACTAGACTGGTAGTGACACTATACTAGACTGGTAGTGACACTATACTAGACTGGTAGTGACACTATTCTAGACTGGTAGTGACACTATACAAGACTGGTAGTAACACTATACTAGACTGATAGAGAACTATACTAGACTGGTAGTGACACTATACTAGACTGGTAGTGACACTATACTAGACTGATAGAGAACTATACTAGACTGGTAGTGACACTATACTAGACTGGTAGTAACACTATACTAGACTGGTAGTGACACTATACTAGACTGGTAGTGACACTATACTAGACTGGTAGTAACACTATAATAGACTGGTAGTGACACTATACTAGACTGGTAGTGACACTATACTAGACTGGTAGTGAACTATACTAGACTGGTAGTAACACTATACTAGACTGGTAGTGACACTATACTAGACTGGTAGTGACACTATACTAGACTGGTAGTAACACTATACTAGACTGGTACTGACACTATACTAGACTGGTAGTGAACTATACTAGACTGGTAGTAACACTATACTAGACTGGTACTGACACTATACTAGACTGGTAGTAACACTATACTAGACTGGTAGTGGCACTATACTAGACTGGTAGTGACACTATACTAGACTGGTAGTGACACTATACTAGACTGGTAGTGAACTATACTAGACTGGTAGTGGCACTATACTAGACTGGTAATGACACTATACTAGACTGGTAGTGACACTATACTAGACTGGTAGTGAACTATACTAGACTGGTAGTAACACTATACTAGACTGGTAGAGAACTATACTAGACTGGTAGTGACACTATACTAGACTGGTAGAGAACTATACTAGACTGGTAGTGACACTATACTAGACTGGTAGTGACACTATACTAGACTGGTAGAGAACTATACTAGACTGGTAGAGAACTATACTAGACTGGTAGTAACACTATACTAGACTGGTAGAGAACTATACTAGACTGGTAGAGAACTATACTAGACTGGTAGTAACACTATACTAGACTGGTAGAGAACTATACTAGACTGGCAGTAACACTATACTAGACTGGTAGAGAACTATACTAGACTGGTGGAGAACTATACTAGACTGGTAGTGAACTATACTAGACTGGTAGTGAACTATACTAGACTGGTAGTGACACTATACTAGACTGGTAGTGACACTATACTAGACTGGTAGTGACACTATACTAGACTGGTAGTGGCACTATACTAGACTGGTAGTGACACTATACTAGACTGGTAGTGAACTATACTAGACTGGTAGTGACACTATACTAGACTGGTAGTGACACTATACTAGACTGGTAGTGACACTATACTAGACTGGTAGTGGCACTATACTAGACTGGTAGTGACACTATACTAGACTGGTAGTGGCACTATACTAGACTGGTAGTAACACTATACTAGACTGGTAGTAACACTATACTAGACTGGTAGTGACACTATACTAGACTGGTAGTGACACTATACTAGACTGGTAGTGACACTATACTAGACTGGTAGTGACACTATACTAGACTGGTAGTGACACTATACTAGACTGGTAGTGACACTATACTAGACTGGTAGTGACACTATACTAGACTGGTAGTGGCACTATACTAGACTGGTAGTAACACTATACTAGACTGGTAGTAACACTATACTAGACTGGTAGTGGCACTATACTAGACTGGTAGTGACACTATACTAGACTGGTAGTGGCACTATACTAGACTGGTAGTAACACTATACTAGACTGGTAGTAACACTATACTAGACTGGTAGTGACACTATACTAGGCTGGTAGTGACACTATACTAGACTGGTAGTGACACTATACTAGACTGGTAGTGACACTATACTAGACTGGTAGTGACACTATACTAGACTGGTAGTGACACTATACTAGACTGGTAGTGACACTATACTAGACTGGTAGTGGCACTATACTAGACTGGTAGTAACACTATACTAGACTGGTAGTAAAACTATACTAGACTGGTAGTGAAACTATACTAGACTGGTGGTGACACTATACTAGACTGGTAGTAACACTATACTAGTCTGGTAGTGACACTATACTAGACTGGTAGTGACACTATACTAGACTGGTAGACAACAGTTCAGCCGCAAAGAGGTAGAACACAAATATTCACAGAACGGGTTTGCAGAGTGCTATAGCATGTAAAAATTGTCTGTCCTCTGTTGCAACACTCACTACCGAATTCCAAAGTGCCTTCTGGAAGCAAAGTCAGCACAAGACATTTTTTTTGGAAGCTTCACAAAATGTGCAGCCTCACACAAGCCTAAGATCAGCAAACGCAATGCCAAGCGTTGGCGGGAGTGGTGCAACAGCGCCTCTTCAACCTCAATGTCAATAGGCTGAGGAAATTTGGCTTGGCCCTCAGACCCCCATAAACTTTTACAGATGGACAATTGAGAGCACACTGCCCACCCTCCAGTACACCTACAGCACCCAATGTCACAGGAAGGTCAAAACTATCATTAAGGAAAACAACCACCCGAGCCACGGCCTGCTCACCCCTCTACCATCCAAAAGGTGAGGTCAGTACCGGTGCATCAAAGCTGGGACCGAGAGACTGAAAAACAGCGTCTATCTCAAGGCCATCAGACTGTTAAATAGCTATCACTAGCCGGCTACCACTCGGGTTACTCAACCCTGCATCTTACAGGCTGCTGCCTTATATGCATAAACATGGAATCACTCATCACTTTAATAACGTTTACATACTGCTTTACTCATCTCATATCTATATACTGTATTCTATTCTACTGTATTTTAGTCAATGACACTCCTACAGTGCTCGTCCTAATATTTATATATTTCTTAATTCCATTCTTTTACTTTTAGATCTGTGTGTGTTGTTGTGAATTGTTACATATTACTGTACTGTTGGAGCTAGGAACACAAGCGTTTCACTACACCCACAATAACATCTGATAAATATGTGTATGTGACCAACACAATTTGATTTGATTTGAAAGCCTGCCACCATTGGACTCCAGAGCAGTGGAAACGCTTTCTCTGGAGTGATGAATCACACTTCACCATCTGGCAGTCTGACGGACGAATCTGGGTTTGCAAAGTGCCAACTGTAAAGTTTGGTGGAGGAGGAATAATTGTCTGGGACTGTTTTTCATGGTTGGGGCTAGGACCCTTAGTTCCAGTGAAGGGAAATCTTAACGCTACAGCATACAATGACAGTCTAGAATATTCTGTGCTTCCAACTTTGTGGCAACAGTTTGGGGAAGGCCCTTTCCTGTTTCAGCATGACAATGCCCCCTAAAACAAAGCAAGGTCCATAAAGAAATGGTTTGTCGAGATCGGTGTGGAAGAATTTGACTGGCCTGCACAGAGCCCTGGCCATCGAACACCTTTGGGATGAATTGGAACACTGACTGCGAGCCAGGACTAATTGCCCAACATCAGTGCCTGACCTCACTAATGCTCTTGTGACTGAATGGAAGCAAGTCCCCGCAGCAATGTTCCAACATCTAGTGGAAAGCCTTCCCAGAAGAGTTGAGACTATTATAGCAGCAAAGGGGAAACCAACTCTATATTAATGCCAATGATTTTGGAATGAGATGTACGATGAGCAGGTGTCCATATACTTTTGGTCATGTAGTGAATCACTGTACATCACTTTGCACACACAGAGAGAGGACACCAAACACACAGAGAGAGGACACCAAACACAGAACACCCAACATATTACCTCACACAGAGAGAGGACACCAAACACACAGAGAGAGGACACCAAACACACAGAGAGAGGACACCAAACACAGAACACCCATGTACGATGAGCAGGTGTCCACATACTTTTGGTCATGTAGTGTCTACCAAACAACCATATTATGATAGCCCCATATATAGCAATACTATGTCTATGATAGGGCCGCCCTATTATAGTAACATGGTTGTGATGGCTCCACCATCTTGCTGTCTGGATTAATTGAGTTTGTCTCAAATGGCACCCCTAATCCCTACATAGTGTACTACTGTAGACCAGAGACCTACAGGAAATAGCGTGCCATTTGAGAGGCACCCATTGTGTTCTCCCGCTCCCAGTCAAGCACAATCCTTGTAAAATGTTTATGGGCCCCATTGCTGTGGCTCGTCATTTCATTTGGCACTCACCCTCTGAGTACATGCTGAAATTGATTTGGTGTTTCTGGGAGCGAACCTCATCTCCTCTGCTCTCCTGTCTGCTCCTCTCCATTCCTCTCCTCTCACCTCCTCTCCGATTCTCTCCTCTCCACTCCACACCTCTCCCATCATCTCCTCTCCGCACCTGTCCTCTCCACTACTCTCCTATCCTCACCACTCCCCTCCTCTCCCCTACTCTCACACCCTCTCCGCACCTCTCCTCTCCCCTAATCTCCCATCCTCTACACTCCCCTCCCCTCCTCTCCTCTCCCCTAATCTCCCATCCTCTACACTCCCCTCCCCTCCTCTCCTCTCCCCTAATCTCCCATCCTCTACACTCCCCTCCCCTCCTCTTTTCTCCCCTAATCTCCCATCCTCTACACTCCCCCCCTCCTCTCCTCTCCCCTAATCTCCCATCCTCTACACTCCCCTCCCCTCCTCTCCCTCCCCTAATCTCCCATCCTCTACACTCCCCTCCCCTCCTCTTATCTCCCCTAATCTCCCATCCTCTACACTCCCCTCCCCTCCTCTCCCCTCCTCTCCCATCCTCTCCTCAGCCCCTCCCCTCCCTCTCTGCCTTCCCCTCCCCTCCTCTTCTCTCCTCTCCTCTCCTCTTTCCTCCTCTCCCATCCTCTCCTCAGCCCCTCCCTCCCTCTCTGCCTTCCCCTCCAATCTGCAGGCATGTGCCACTGTCTTTCTAGCCAGAGGGAGGACCTGTTGCATTAGGTGTGCGTCCCAAATTTCCCCCGTGTTCCCTCTATCGTTCTCTAATCTTCTTTACCCTATGGAACGTGGTAACAAGTAGTGCACTGTAAAAGGAATGGGGGAGCCATTTGAGGTTCCCCGTCAGGGGGCTGAAATTTAACCGCATTCTGGTGCTTTTACAGAGATCCACAGGAACATAAATCTCTCTCTCTGCTTGTGGGAGGAGAAAGGACAGGCAGACCGCCTTTGTATTTACCAGCCCACATCCCAAATTCCGCATATCCATTCCCAGATAGGCAGCTCCATGCCACTGACCCCCACCATCTCAATGCTAGCCCCTGGTCCCCACCACCTCAATGCTAGCCCCCGGTCACCACCATCTCAATGCTAGCCCCAACCACCACCATCTCAACACTAAACCCCGTCCCCACCACCTCAACACTAACCCCCGTCCTCACCACCTCAACACTAACGCCCGTCCTCACCACCTCAACGCTAACCCCCAACCCCACCACCTCAACACTAACCCCCGTCCTCACCACCTCAACACTAACGCCCGTCCTCACCACCTCAACGCTAACCCCCGTCCCCACCATCTCAACTCTATCCCCGACCCCCACCACCTCAACTCTATCCCCAACCCCCACCATCTCGACGCTAACCCCGATCCCCACCGCCTCAACGCTAACCCCGATCCCCACCACCTCAACGCTAACCCCGATCCCCACCACCTCAATGCTAGCGCCAACCCCCACCACCTCAATGCTAGCGCCAACCCCCACCACCTCAATGCTAGCCCCCGATCCCCACCATCTCAATGCTAGCATCAACTCCCACCACCTCAATGCTAGCAACAACTCCCACCACCTCAACTCTATCCCCGACCCCCACCACCTCAACTCTATCACCAACCCCCACCATCTCGACGCTAACCCCGATCCCCACCACCTCAACGCTCAACCCGATCCCCACCACCTCAACGCTAACCCCGATCCCCACCACCTCAACGCTAACCCCGATCCCCACCACCTCAATGCTAACCCCGATCCCCACCACCTCAACTCTATCCCCAAACCCCACCATCTCGACGCTAACCCCAATCCCCACCACCTCAACACTAACCCCGATCCCCACCACCTCAACACTAACCCGATCCCCATCACCTCAATGCTAGCCCCCAATCCCCAGCATCTCAATGCTAGCCCCCGTCCTCACCACCTCAACACTAACCCCCGTCCTCACCACCTCAATGCTAGCCCCGGACCCCCACCATCTGAACTCTAGACTCAACCCCACCATCTCAACTCTAGCCCCGACCACCACCACCTCAACTCTAGCCCCGATCCCCACCACCTCAACACTAACCCCCGTCCTCACCACCTAAACGCTAGCCCCAACCCCCACCATCTCAACTCTACCCCGGCCCCCACCACCTCAACTCTAGCCCCGATCCCCACCACCTCAACACTAACCCCCGTCCCCACCACCTCAACACTAACCCCCGTCCTCACCACCTCAACACTAACGCCCGTCCTCACCACCTCAACGCTAACCCCCTTCCCCACCACCTCAACACTAACCCCCGTCCTCACCACCTCAACACTAACCCCCGTATTCACCACCTCAACGCTAGCCCCCGACCCCCACCATCTCAACTCTAGCCCCGACCCCCACTATCTCAATTCTAGCCCCGACCCCCACCATCTCAACTCTAGCCCCAACCCCCACCACCTCAACACTAACCCCCGTCCCCACCACCTCAACGCTAGCCCCGACCCCGACCCCCACCACCTCAACACTAACCCCCGTCCTCACCATCTCAACTCTAACCCCGACCCCCACCACCTCAACTCTAGCCCCGACCCCCACCACCTCAACACTAACCCCCATCCCCACCACCTCAACACTAACCCCCATCCTCACCACCTCAACACTAACCCCCGTCCTCACCACCTCAACGCTAGCCCCGACCCCCACCATCTCAACTCTAGCCCCGACCCCCACTATCTCAATTCTAGCCCCGACCCCCACCATCTCAACTCTAGCCCCAACCCCCACCACCTCAACACTAACCCCCGTCCCCACCACCTCAACGCTAGCCCCGACCCCGACCCCCACCACCTCAACACTAACCCCCGTCCTCACCATCTCAACTCTAGCCCCGACCCCCACCACCTCAACTCTAGCCCCGACCCCCACCACCTCAACACTAACCCCCGTCCCCACCACCTCAACACTAACCCCCATCCTCACCACCTCAACACTAACCCCCGTCCTCACCACCTCAACGCTAGCCCCCGACCCCCACCATCTCAACTCTAGCCCCAACCCCCACTATCTCAATTCTAGCCCCGACCCCCACCATCTCAACTCTAGTCCCGACCCCCACCACCTCAACTCTAATCCCGACCCCCACCACCTCAACACTAACCCCCGTCCTCACCATCTCAACTCTAGCCCCGACCCCCACTATCTCAATTCTAGCCCCGACCCCCACCGTCTCAACTCTAGCCCCAACCCCCACCACCTCAACACTAACCCCGTCCCCACCACATCAACGCTAGCCCCGACCCCGACCCCCACCACCTCAACACTAACCCCCGTCCTCACCATCTCAACTCTAACCCCGACCCCCACCACCTCAACTCTAGCCCCGACCCCCACCACCTCAACACTAACCCCCGCCCCCACCACCTCAACACTAACCCCCGTCCTCACCACCGCAACTCTAGCCCCGATCCCCACCACCTCAACACTAACCCCCGTCCCACACCACCTCAACTCTAGCCCTGACCCCCACCACCTCAACACTAACCCCCGTCCCCCACCACCTCAACTCTAGCCCCCGACCCCCACCACCTCAACTCTAGCCCCGATCCCCACCACCTCAACACTAACCCCGACCCCCACCACCTCAACACTAACCCCCGTCCTCACCACCTCAACACTAATCCCAACCCCCACCACCTCAACACTAACCCCCTTCCTCACCATCTCAACTCTAACCCCGACCCCCACCACCTCAACACTAACCCCCATCCCCACCACCGCAACTCTAGCCCCGATCCCCACCACCTCAACACTAACCCCGTCCCCCACCACCTCAACTCTAGCCCTGACCCCCACCACCTCAACACTAACC
>NC_088216.1:87386963-87389463 GCF_036934945.1 Oncorhynchus masou masou
TAGTATCCATCCATCCCCCACATCTGTAGTATCCATCCATCCCCCACATCTGTAGTATCCATCCATCCCCCACATCTGTAGTATCCATCCATCCCCCACATCTGTAGTATCCATCCATCCCCCACATCTGTAGCATCCATCCATCCCCCACATCTGTAGTATCCGTCCATCCCCCACATCTGTAGTATCCATCCATCCCCCACATCTGTAGTATCCGTCCATCCCCCACATCTGTAGTATCCATCCATCCCCCACATCTGTAGTATCCATCCATCCCCCACATCTGTAGTATCCGTCCATCCCCCACATCTGTAGTATCCATCCATCCCCCACATCTGTAGCATCCATCCATCCCCCACATCTGTAGTATCCATCCATCCCTCACATCTGTAGCATCCATCCATCCCCCACATCCATCCCCCACATCTGTAGAATAAGAAAAGAAGTTCCCACTGCCGAGGCTACCCTTTATTCTGGCACACTACAGCTAAGATAGATAGACCGACTGACAGACAGACAGACAGACAGACAGACAGACAGACAGACAGACAGACAGACAGACAGACAGACAGACAGACAGACAGGCTGCTGTGATGACAGACAGACAGACAGACAGACAGACACGCTGCTGTGACTACAGACAGACAGACAGACAGACAGACAGACAGACAGACAGACAGACAGACAGACAGACAGACAGACAGACAGGCTGCTGTGATGACAGACAGGCAGACAGGCAGACAGACAGACAGACAGACAGACAGACAGACAGACACGCTGCTGTGACTACAGACAGACAGACAGACAGACAGACAGACAGACAGACAGACAGACAGACAGACAGACAGACAGGCTGCTGTGATGACAGACAGGCAGACAGACAGACAGACAGACAGACAGACAGACAGACAGACAGACAGACACGCTGCTGTGACTACAGACAGACAGACAGACAGACAGGCTGCTGTGACGACAGACAGGCAGACAGACAGACAGACAGGCTGCTGTGACGACAGACAGGCAGACAGACAGACAGACAGACAGACAGACAGACAGACACGCTGCTGTGACGACACACAGGCAGACAGACAGACAGACAGACAGACAGACAGACAGACAGACAGACAGAAAACATTGCTGTGTCATTTTGACAGGAAAAAGGTATTAAGCGTTGCCTGGGTAACTGTAAGGATGGTCTTTGAACTCACTGGGCTTGTTGGTTTGAGGGTGGGGGGGGGAGGGGGGAGGGGGAGGAGAGGAGGGGGAGGAGAGAGAGGGGAGGACGGGGAGGAGAGAGAGGGGAGGAGGTGTCGGCATATATGTGTGTGTGTGGGAGGTTTGACTTGTGTAATTAAAAGGCAAAGTTCCAGACCCTCCCTGACCATCACACAGTCATTGTCACTGACCCTAACTATGATCAACCCTGCAAAAGCAAATCCAGTGGTGTAGTTTTACTCTCAGATCAGTTTTGTCTTAAGCTGCTCTGTAACAACATGTATTATACTATAAAACCCCGTTACAACTGTCACGACTTCCCTTGTTATGTGTTTAACCCTCTGTTCCCCGTATGTCTTTGTGGGAATGTTACAACTGTTCGCGTCGCATCGCAGCTCTTCTAGCCATCATCGATCCACTTTTCATTTTCCATTTGTTTTGTCTTGTCTTCTCACACACCTGGTCTCAATTTCACTCATTAACATGTTGTGTATTTAACCCTCTGTCCCCCCCCACCATGTCTTTGTGCAAAATTGTTTATTGTAATGTGCACGTTTTCTCTGGTGCGCGACGGGTTCTGGACCTGTTTGTTGGTTTTTCTGGTTTCCGGTGGTTTTTATGAATGAAACTGCTCCGTTGATGACCCCGTTTCGCTCTCCCTGCCGCCAGTTACATGCTCCCTTACAACAACATATATTAGTATCACTATATAACCCCAGGGAATATTATAACATATATTAGTATCACTATATAACCACAGGGAATATTACAACATATATTAGTATCACTATATAACCCCAGGGAATATTACAACAGATATTAGTATCACTATATAACCCCAGGGAATATTACAACATATATTAGTATCACTATATAACCCCAGGGAATATTACAACAGATATTAGTATCACTATATAACCCCAGGGAATATTACAACATATATTAGTATCACTATATAACCCCAGGGAATATTACAACATATATTAGTATCACTATATAACCCCAGGGAATA
The DNA here is from genome assembly GCF_036934945.1 of Oncorhynchus masou masou. Taxonomy (NCBI): domain Eukaryota; kingdom Metazoa; phylum Chordata; class Actinopteri; order Salmoniformes; family Salmonidae; genus Oncorhynchus; species Oncorhynchus masou. The sequence continues at coordinate 87,389,191 of NC_088216.1, forward strand.
TTACAACATATATTAGTATCACTATATAACCCCAGGGAATATTACAACATATATTAGTATCACTATATAACCCCAGGGAATATTACAACATATATTAGTATCACTATATAACCCCAGGGAATATTACAACATATATTAGTATCACTATATAACCCCAGGGAATATTACAACATATATTAGTATCACTATATAACCCCAGGAATATTACAACATATATTAGTATCACTATATAACCCCAGGGAATATTACAACATATATTAGTATCACTATATA
>NC_088216.1:87394463-87449463 GCF_036934945.1 Oncorhynchus masou masou
CTCCATTTTACACTCAGTTTGACTCTCCTGCGCCTGACTTCCCTGCCACCTATTACACCTATGCCTGACAATAACTAATTTGAGCTCGACTCTAAAAAATACATACTTCACTGTTCTGACTTTCTGTTCACTTAAAGCCATTTAAAATGTGTTGTGCCATTATCATGTAGTAAAATTAACAGTACCAGTCCACTATAGACAGGTAGGCTGCTGCCGAAATATATAGTGTGTTCATTTTGTCTAGTGCACTTGTCTAGTGCACTAGATAGGGAATAGTGCACCATTTGGGACGCACTTTAGTGTGGTTACTTTCCCTAGTGAAGCGTTAAGCAAACTAGCGTCACAGCGTAATTACCCAGCTAGTTTCATCTCACAGCAGCCTTTCACACGGCCCTCTTCAAATCGACACAAGGCCTCTCTGTTCAGCCTCGCCACGAATCATACAGTCAGGTTTCATTAAGGCCTTGAGAAAGAACAGGGAAGCTCTGCCTACTTTCCCTATTGTAGCCTCACATGAAAACCCACTCATTCTGTCTCTCTGTGTGCACCGCAAATTGCACCCTATTCACTATATAGTGCACTACTTTTGACCAGAGCCATATGGGGATACACAACAGACACATCAGGATTGGTACAGTCCTTCGGGGGGGGGGGGGGTGTTAGGTCCCACCATCCGTAATGTCCCTGGAACATCAGGTCACTGTTTGTCCTCACTGTGTTGGTGTGAAGGATGCCAGATGCTGTGCCAAACACACACACACACACACACACACATACGCATGCACGCACACACACATGCAAGAAATCCAACACAAATTCCACGAGATGTTAAAGAGTACTGTTAGATATGTAACAGGCTGTTACTGTGGACAGATAATGTTACTGTGGATAGATAATGTTACTGTGGATAGATAATGTTACTGTGGATAGATAATGTTAATGTGGATAGATAATGTTACTGTGGACAGATAATGTTACTGTGGACAGATAATGTTACTGTGGACAGATACTGTTACTGTGGACAGATAATGTTACTGTGGATAGATAATGTTACTGTGGATATATAATGTTACTGTGGATAGATAATGTTACTGTGGATAGATAATGTTACTGTGGATAGATAATGTTACTGTGGGCAGATAATGTTACTGTGGATAGATAATGTTACTGTGGATAGATAATGTTACTGTGGACAGATAATGTTACTGTGGATAGATAATGTTACTGTGGATATATAATGTTACTGTGGACAGATAATGTTACTGTGGATAGATAATGTTACTGAGGACAGATAATGTTACTGTTACTGTGGACAGATAATGTTACTGTGGATAGATACTGTTACTGTGGACAGATAATGTTACTGTGGACAGATAATGTTACTGTGGATAGATACTGTTACTGTGGACAGATAATGTTACTGTGGACAGATAATGTTACTGTGGACAGATGATGTTACTGTGGACAGATAGTGTTACTGTTACTGTGGACAGATAATGTTACTGTGGACAGATAATGTTACTGTGGATAGATAATGTTACTGAGGACAGATAATGTTACTGTTACTGTGGATAGATAATGTTACTGTGGATAGATAATGTTACTGTTACTGTGGACAGATAATGTTACTGTGGACAGATAATGTTACTGTGGATAGATAATGTTACTGTGGATAGATAATGTTACTGTTACTGTGGACAGATAATGTTACTGTTACTGTGGATAGATAATGTTACTGTTACTGTGGATAGATAATGTTACTGTTACTGTGGATAGATAATGTTACTGTTACTGTGGATAGATAATGTTACTGTTACTGTGGATAGATAATGTTACTGTTACTGTGGACAGATAATGTTACTGTGGACAGATAGTGTTACTGTTACTGTGGATAGATAATGTTACTGTGGATAGATAGTGTTACTGTTACTGTGGATAGATAATGTTAATGTGGATAGATAATGTTACTGCAGACAGATAGTGTTACTGTTACTGTGGACAGATAATGTTAATGTTACTGTGGATAGATAATGTTACTGTGGACAGATAGTGTTACTGTTACTTTGGATAGATAATGTTACTGTGGACAGATAATGTTACTGTGGACAGATAATGTTACTGTGGACAGATAATGTTACTGTGGATAGATAATGTTACTGTTACTGTGGACAGATAATGTTACTGTGGATAGATAATGTTACTGTGGACAGATAGTGTTACTGTTACTTTGGATAGATAATGTTACTGTGGACAGATAATGTTACTGTGGATAGATAATGTTACTGTTACTGTGGATAGATAATGGCCAATATTACTGTTGTTTTGGATGGATAATATTACTGTTATTTTGGATGGATAATATTACTGTTGTTTTGGATGGATAATATGACGGTAAATTTAAATTAGTACTATTGCTGTTACCTTGCAAAAGTATTCATCCCCCTTGGTGTTTCTCCTATTTTGTTGCATTACAACCTGTAATTTAAATTGATTTTTATTTGGAAATCATGTAATGGACATATACAAAACAGTCCAAATTGATGAAGTGAAATGAAAAAGACAACATGTTCCCAAAAATTCTACAAAATAAAAAACTTTAAAGTGGTGTGTGCATATGTATTCACCCCCTTTGCTATGAAGCCCCGAAATAAGATCTGGTGCCACCAATTACCTTCAGAAGTCACATAATTAGTTAAATAAAGCACACCTGTGTGTAATCTAATTGTCGCATGATCTGTCACATGATCTCAGCATGTTCTGAAAGACCCCAGAGTTTGCAACACCACCAAGCAAGCGGCACCATGAAGACCAAGGAGCTCTCCAAACAGGTCAGGGACAAAGGTTTGGGTTATAAAAATATATCAGAAACTTTGAACATCCCCCGGAGCACCATTAAATCCATTATTAAAAAATGGAAAGAATATGGCACCATAGCAAACCTGCCAAGAGAGGGCCGCCCACCAAAACTCACGGACCAGGCAATGAGGGCATTAATCAGAGAGGCAAGAAAGAGACCAAAGATAACCCTGAAGGAGCTGCTAAGCTCCACAGAGGAGATTTGAGTATCTGTCCATAGGAGCACTTTAAGCAGTACACTCCACAGAGAGGGGCTTTATGGAAGAGTGGCCAGACAAAAAGCCATTGCTTAAAGAAAAAATTAACCAAACATGCTTGGTGTTCACCAAACGGCATGTGGGAGACTCCCCAAACATATGGAAGAAGGTACTCTGGTCAGATGAGACTACAATTGAGCTTTTTGGCCATCAAGAAAAACGCTAGGTCTGGTGCAAACCCAACACCTCTCATTACCCAGAGAACTCATCCTCACAGTTAAGCATGGCGGTGACAGCATCATGTTGTTGGGATGTTTTTCATCAGCTGGGACTGGGAAACTGGTCAGAATTGAAGTGTCTCCGTGTCCAGTCCACACTCTGTGTCTCCGCGTCCAGTCCACACTCTGTGTCTCCGCGTCCAGTCCACACTCTGTGTCTCCGCGTCCAGTCCACACTCTGTGTCTCCGTGTCTCCGTGTCCTGTCCACACTCTGTGTCTCCGTGTCTCCGTGTCCAGTCCACACTCTGTGTCTCCGTGTCTCCGTGTCCAGTCTACACTCTGTGTCTCCATGTCCAGTCCACACTCTGTGTCTCCGTGTCTCCGTGTCCAGTCCACACTCTGTGTCTCCGTGTCCAGTCCACACTCTGTGTCTCCGCGTCCAGTCCACACTCTGTGTCTCCGTGTCTCCGTGTCCAGTCCACACTCTGTGTCTCCGTGTCTCCGTGTCCAGTCCACACTCTGTGTCTCCGTGTCCAGTCCACACTCTGTGTCTCCATGTCTCCGTGTCCAGTCCACACTCTGTGTCTCCGTGTCCAGTCCACACTCTGTGTCTCCATGTCTCCGTTGTCCAGTCCACACTCTGTGTCTCCGTGTTCAGTCCACACTCTGTGTCTCCGCGTCCAGTCCACACTCTGTGTCTCCGTGTCCAGTCCACACTCTGTGTCTCCGTATCCAGTCCACACTCTGTGTCTCCGTGTCCAGTCCACACACTGTGTCTCCGTATCCAGTCCACACTCTGTGTCTCCGTGTCCAGTCCACACTTTGTGTCTCCGTGTCCAGTCCACACTCTGTGTCTCCGTGTCTCTGTGTCCAGTCCACACTCTGTGTCTCCGTGTCCAGTCCACACTCTGTGTCTCCGTATCCAGTCCACACTCTGTGTCTCCGTATCCAGTCCACACTCTGTGTCTCCGTATCCAGTCCACACTCTGTGTCTCCGTGTCCAGTCCACACTCTGTGTCTCCGTGTCCAGTTCAGAATTGAAGGAATGATGGATGGCGCTAAATGCAGGAAACATGTTTCAGTCTTCCAGAGATTTGAGACTGGAACGGAGGTTCACCTTCCAGCAGGACGATGACCCTAAGCATACTGCTAAAGCAACACTCAAGTGGTTTCAGGGGAACATCCGGTCTACTTCATTCACCAATGGCGTCCATTCAACTGAGGGCCAACGTCACCATTACTGTCATTGGACAATATTGTTCTTAACATAGATGGATAATACAATTAATACTATAATAATATTAATAATGTCATAGATGGATAATACAATTAATACTATAATAATATTAATAATATCTTCAATGGATAATACAATTAATACTATAATAATATTAATAATATCTTCAATGGATAATACAATTAATACTATAATAATATTAATAATATCTTCAATGGATAATACAATTAATACTATAATAATATTAATAATATCTTCAATGGATAATACAATTAATACTATAATAATATTAATAATATCTTCAATGGATAATACAATTAATACTATAATAATATTAATAATATCTTCAATGGGTAATATAATTAATATTATAATAATATTAATAATATCATAGATGGATAATACAATTAATACTATAATAATATTAATAATATCATAGATGGATAATACAATTAATACTATAATAATATTAATAATATCTTCAATGGATAATATAATTAATACTATAATAATATTAATAATGTCATAGATGGATAATACAATTAATGCTATAATAATATTAATAATATCATAGATGGATAATACAATTAATGCTATAATAATATTAATAATATCTTCAATGGATAATATTATTCGTTTGTTTATCCACAACTTCACAGATTAATAATTGTTCATTTATTACAAAATAATGTCCAAAACCTGTACGGTTGTATTTGTGGATATGCAGTGTGTTGGTTTCCCGTCAACAGTTTGTTAAGAAAAAATATACTCTATAAATAATATTCATCTAATTAAAGTGTTACAAAGTTGTGGTGGAAACTGACAGTGTTTCTCTTTTAATTATACTGAACCAAATAATAGAAACTCAAAATGCAACAACAAAGATTTTATTGAGTTACAGTTCATATAAGGAAATCAATCAGTTAACATAAATTAATTAGATCTGTGGATTTAACAGGACTGGGAATACAAATATGCATCTGTTGGTCAAAGATACCTTGAAAAAAAAAGGTAGGGGCGTGGGTCAGAAAACCAGTCAGTATCTGGTGTGAACACCATTGTCTCATGCAGCGCGTCACATCTCATTTGCATAGAGTTGATCAGGCTGTTGATTGTGGCTTGTTGTCCCACTCCTCTTCAAGGGCTGTGTGAAGTTGCTGGGGTTTTGGCAGGAACTGGAACACGCTGTCGTACACGTCGATCAAGAGCATCCCAAACATGCTCAATGGGTGACATGTCTGGTGAGTATGTAGGCCAAGGAAAAACTGAGCCATTTTTAGCTTCCAGGAATTGGGTACAGATCCTTGCGTCATGTGGCCTTGCATTAAATGGCTGAAATATGAGATGATGGATGAATGGCACGAACATGGGCCTCAGGAACATTTCTGGGATCTTTTTAATTCAGCTCGTGAAACATGGGACGAACACTTTACATGTTGCATTTATATTTTTGTTCAGTGTAGCTTTCTTTGTCACTCTGGAACTGTAAATGTGGAGTGTTTGCTCAGGGAAGCACCAGAGAAGCGGACAGGGAAGCACCAGAGAAGCGGACAGGGAAGCACCAGAGAAGCGGACAGGGAAGCACCAGAGAAGCGGACAGGGAAGCACCAGAGAAGCGGACAGGGAAGCACCAGAGAAGCGGACAGGGAAGCACCAGAGAAGCGGACAGGGAAGCACCAGAGAAGCGGACAGGGAAGCACCAGAGAAGCGGACAGGGAAGCACCAGAGAAGCAGACAGGGAAGCATCAGAGAAGCAGACAGGAAAGCACCAGAGAAGCGGACAGGGAAGCACCAGAGAAGCGGACAGGGAAGCACCAGAGAAGCGGACAGGGAAGCAACAGAGAAGCGGACAGGGAAGCACCAGAGAAGCGGACAGGGAAGCAAAAGGGAAGCAGAGAGTAGATTGGAGGTGGTGCTTTGAAGTACTCGAGCTCCTGTCCTCCTCATCTTGTTTTGGTCAGATGCAGTGAACGAAACAGGTTCTCACACACAGCATACACACGTGCGCATTTACACACACACACGCACGCACACACACACGCATTCACGCAAACTCATGCTCAAGCATACTATGTGCACCAGTGGAGGTTCCTCAGAGGAGGAAGGGGAGGACCATCCTCAGTGAATATAATCAAAATATAAACAGTGAAACATTTCAAAAGTTACACTTTTCAGATAAAACTATGGTAAATATATTCACGACTATCCCAATAGTTTAACTCTTCCAAGTCAAGGCTTTTGGTTTTATTAATTTATTGACATCGGGGCCCACATTCGAGGGGAAAAGGTGAGAGGAGGAGAGCGTGTAGATGTGAGAAGGAAATATACAATGAACAAAGTGATCATGCTGTTTCGTACAATGGGTGACATGTCTGGTGAGTATGTGGCTGCTATGAAAGTAAAGTGTGTTTGCCTGTGATTCATTCCGCCGATTCAGTTGAAAAACATTTCTTAAATGGAATGAACATACCTGCATTTGTCCAATTGAAACTCATTTTGCAACTGTAGGACGAATGATTACACCCGAGATCAACTAGATACAAGAAAAAGTGTGCAAGGAGCTATTGAATGTCTTACTCACACCAGGACAGGTTGAAGTTACCTCATTCCGGGTACAGAGAAAAATAGAGTATCTTGTAGTATCCTAGACCTATCGCTGTTACATTGAACTGGGCGAATGACAATATCCTAAACCTGTCACTGTTACATTGAACTGGGTGAATATGAATGACAGTATCCTCGACCTATCGATGTTAAATTGAACAGGGTGAATGGAATATGAATGACAAGAAACCTAGACCTATCGATGTTACATTGAACTGGGTGAATGACAGTAACCTAAACCCGTCACTGTTACATTGAACTGGGTGAATATGAATGACAGTCATCTAATATGCTGCAATAGAAATAAGACCATGCTCATAAAAACAAGTATTGTCCTCCCTAATCTGAAACGGCACCTACCGCCACCGTGCACACACACACGCACGCACGCACGCACGCACGCACACACACACACACACACACACACACACACACACACACACACACACACACACACACACACACACACACACACACACATCATTCAAGGCCAAATGTGTAGGAACTGGCCTGGTGAATATATTTGTTTATTATTTTCTGTACCAATTCAGGAAACGTTACTGCCTTGAAAAGTCTTAATCAGTAGAGTCCTCAAGGTGTCAGCCATATTAAATTACATTTGGTACAAAATCATTTGAAATACATCACTTTCCCTCCTGTTACGGGAGTTATATTAATATTTATCAATTGCTACAACATGAATTAATTCAATCACATTGCTTCGCCAACACAGCAGTTTTCCGTTAAAAACTTGTTTTTGAAGTCAAAGTGTCGGAAACACACAGACCTGATTATTCATCTCCATACATGTATTAATATATATATATATAATATATTTATTATTAATATAGATATATATATATATATATATATATATACACAGACACTTCAATTACATAATGCAGATGCATGAAAACACACTGAAGACAGACAGAACACACACTGTACCTACAGACCTGATTCTTCATCTCCAAACATATATTAATATATATATATATATATATATTAATATATATATATTAATAAATATATATATATATATATATATATATATATATATATATATATATATATATATATATATATATATATATATATATATATATATATACAGACACTTCAATTACATAATGCAGATGCAGATGCATGAAAACACAATGAAGACAGACAGAACACGCACTGTACCTACATCACACGCATGTCCACAACAAAAAAACAAACAACAAAAAAAACATTTTTCCCACAGATTTCCTGAACTTTCCATGTTGGTGTAATATTATTAATTCTATCAACGCATCTTTGTAGGTCAAAGTTCATTGTAATGCATTTTCTAGTGTTTTGTAGTGCACCACATATCCTGGATGGCAAATATATATCCGTTCATAAAAGATGCGGACAGCCTCAGGCCACTGTTAATAATTCACAATGATGTATTTTATGTCAAAATGTTTATACCTGAGGCACATGTAAAATATAGAAGCAAATTAAAAAATCTATATAACCAGGGGCAAGAACTGTAGTTGTTCAACTAAATTATGTATATTAACAAAAAATATTCAAGTCCAGGCATGTATAAAGTTTTGTAAGTTATTAAGGTTGTATTTTAACCTTTGAACTTTACTGCGTTGGCTTCAGATCACTCGAAGGTCGATCAGGATAGTCGCGGAATATTCTACATATAGTCAATGTGCTGTATACTTGGGGTTCTCAACTGGTTTTGCCTCGTGATCCAAATTGAACCAGGTTGTCTCAGTTGAGACCCAATATATGCATCGCAAAACAAAATCAATCAAAATACAATATGGAAAACTATTTTTAATGCAACATTAATCGTAAATTATTCAATTAACAAAGATTCCCACTTCTTTCATTGTAAATATTTCAATTGTGTCCATGTATTAATAAACTTACTGGCTTGAGACCACAATATCAACCAAAATGGCTCTGCTAATAGCTCTATATTGAACATTTTGGGATTGAAGAAAAATTGTTTGGGTATTACATAATAAAAAAAATGGAAGTTCATTGTCAATTCAACACATATTTTAGGTTGTTTACGTTTTATATACAGTACCAGTCATACGTTTGGACACACCGACTCATTCCATTCATTATTTGTACTATTTTCTACATTGTATAATAATAATGAAGACATCAACACTATGAAATAACACATATGGAATCATGTAGTAATCAAAAAGAGTTAAACAAGTAAAAATATATTTCATATTTGAGATTCATTAAATTAGCCACCCTTTGCCTTGATGACAGCTTTGCACACTCTTGGCATTCTCTCAACCAGCTTCGTGAGGTAGTCACCTGGAATGCATTTCAATTAAAAGGTGTGACAAAGTTCAATTGAGGAATTTCTTTCCTACTTAATGTGTTTGAGTCAATCAGTTGTATTGTGACACAGTAGGGTTGGTATACTTGGTAAAAGTCCATATTATGGCAAAAACAGCAAAAAAAAGAAAAAGAGAAACGACACTCTATCATTACTTTGGCAAGACAGGGAGATCAGTCAATCATAACAATTTCAAGAACTTAAAATAATTCTTCAACTGCAGTCGCAAAAAACATCAAGCGATGAAATTGACTTTCATGAGGAACGTCACAAGAAAGGAAGACCCAGAGTTACCTCTGCTGGAGAGGATAAGTTCATTAGAGCTACCAGCCTCACAAATAAATGTTTCACATAGTTCAAGTAACAGACACATCTCAACATCAACTGTCCAGAGGAAACAACGTGAATCTGGCCTTCACAGTCAAGTTGCTGCAAAGAAACCACTACTAAAGGACACCAATAATAAGAAGAGACTTGTTTTGGCCAAGAGACATGAGCCATGGACATTAGACCAAAGGAAATCTGTCCTTTCGTCTGATGAGTCCAAATTTGAGATTTTTGTTGCCAACTGCCGTGTCTTTGTGAGACAGAGAGTAGGTGAACTGATGATCTCCACATGTGTGGTTCCCACCGTGAAGCTTGGAGGAGGAGGTGTGAAGGTGCTTTGATGGTGACACTGCGTGTGATATGTTTAGAATTCAAATCAGACTTAACCAGCATGCTTCCACAGCATTCTGCATCCCATCTGGTTTGCGTTTTGTGGAATTATCATTTGTTTTTCAACAGGAAAATTAACCAATACACCTCCAGGCTGTGTAAGGGCTATTTGGCCAAGAAGGAGAGTGATGGAGTGCTGCATCAGATGACCTGGCCTCCACAACCATCCAACCTCAACCCATTCAGATGGTTTGGGATTAGTTGGACCACAGAGTGAAGGAAAAGCAGCCCAAAAATGCTCAGCATATGTGGGAACTCCTTCAAGACAGTTGGAAAAGCATTCCAGGTTGAAGCTGGTTGAGAGAATGCCAAGATTTTGCAAAGTGTTCATCAAACCAAAGGGTGGCTACTTTGAAGTATCTCAAATATGAAACATATTTTGATTTGTTAAACACTTTTTTGGTTACTACATGATTCCATATGTGTTATGTCTTAGTTTTGATGTTGCTATTATTCTACAATGTAGAAAATAGTAAAATTCAAGGAAAACCCTTAAATGAGTAGGTGTGTCCAGACTTTTTACTGGTACTGTATATACAAATGTAGTTGTTTTTTTCCTCACTCAGACACCCACGATCCATTCAAAACCTCATGCGACCCAAATGTGGGTCGCGACCCACCAGTTGAGAATCGCTGCTTTACATTAAATGTGTAGATTTTGACTGTTCCATCTGTACTGTACATGTTTGATTTAATGCTTTAATTGATTTAATAATAATATTTAATCACTGTTTAGATGCACCGTGGAATTTAATGCCAGTTTATTCATGTTTGGTTGCACAGTGTGATTTAATGCCCGTTTAGTCATGTTTGGTTGCACAGTGATACGGGGATACATTACTCCATACAGCACATGTTCCATAATTAATGGTGTTTACACATAGTAACTCAGTCGAAGTAGAGAGCCCTATAGCCCTGTTCAAAGTAGTGCACCAAACAAGGAAGAGAGTACCAATTGGGACGCAACCCTGTCTTTCAGCGTGTTTAAAGGACTTTACCTTGTGGTTCCAATACTTCGCTAGAGTCTTCTTTTGTGCGTCTTTATCTTGGTCATATTGGAATGTATTTGCTTGAGTGAAAGCACTTACAACAACAAGTGTGTGTGTGTGTGTGTGTGTGTGTGTGTGTGTGTGTGTGTGTGTGTGTGTGTGTGTGTGTGTGTGTGTGTGTGTGTGTGTGTGTGTGTGTGTGTGTGTGTGTGTGTGTGTGTGTGTGTGTGTCTGGTCTGTCCGTCTGTCTCTTGATGTACGATACTGTAAAATAAAAAATGTGTCAACTGATTAAAAGATGAATGGCACGTTAGTTGGATCAGCTTATTATGTAGTATAGTACACCAGCGGTACCTGCAAGCGAAACAAATTTGCCGTATCTATGCAAGAAAACTGTCGACACCGCACTGACTGCCTGGCCCTCAGCTCCTTCTGTGTCTCAAATCACAGCCTATTCTCTATACACTACTTTTAACGCACTATATAGAGAATAGGCTGATATTTAGGGTGCACTCTCTGTCCACAGTATAGGATCCGAGGGTTAAAACACATAGCGTTGTACCAAATGGCACCCTTTTCCACATAGAGTGCTCTACCTTGACTGGAGCCCTATGGTGAATAGGTTGTCATTTGGGAGTGAATGATTCAATGAGGTAGTTAAGACCTGTCAGGGCTCTAAATTGGACAGCGCTACGCCACTGAATTATTACACACCAACAAAAAAATGATTTGTTTGGCTCCTAGAAATAATTGATTTATCTTATGGAGTTGGTTGGTTGAAGTTTTTATGTACCAGAAGACTTGCAAGGTCCCAGACTGTGGTCAGCCGTCCACTGGACTCTTTTAGCTACGACCACCAAGTCTTGAAAAAAAAAAATGTAATTAATTGGATCTGATAAAAATGTATGAAGTAATTTACGGAACTGTCTGCTCGCTTGTCTTTTAGATTAACCAGTGCAGTCACCCTCCAATCAGCACTCGTGACTGCATCAAGGTTGCGTCATGCGAATTAGCACGCAGCTCAGGGAAGGGAACTGTCGAACAGTTAAAAAGCCTGTTCAAAATCTGAGCAAAGACCCAGGGGGCCTAGGGTTGCCGAGGTGACGGCCTCCCTCGCTGGCCACACACTGACCTGCTAGGGATTCCCTTGAGGTCACACAGTCGACTGTACTGTGCTGATACTCTACAACAAGGGACAATAGTTTTTCGTAGTTTCATAGTGATGAAACCCCCTCCTCGGCCCTAACGTTTCTAGAAATGGTATATCATACACTACAGTTGAGGAACAATGGAAAAGTAATTTTGCTTTGAAAGTTGATAAACTTGTAAACTCACTTTTGAGAAAATGGACCTTGAATGTTTTGGTACCTACTGGAGAGCTCTTCCTTGGCTACACCCATTCAGCATGGTTCACACCCTCTTAAGCTTTAGCCCCACCCATCTCTTTAAGGGTTGATCCGAATGTGCTTACAGCAGCAGTCAAGCACCCAAGCTAACTTGCTAGCTACTTCCAGGCATCTAAGCGAGAGAGAGAGAGATATACCACCCTGCATACCACTGCTGGCTTGCTTCTGAAGCTAAGCAGTGTTGGTCCTGGTCAGTCCCTGGATGGGAGACCAGATGCTGCTGGAAGATGTTTTGGAGGGCCAGTAGGAGGCACTCTTTCCTCTGGTCTAAAAAAAATGTCCCAATACCCCAGGGCAGTGATTGGGACTGCCCTGTGTAGGGTGCCGTCTTTCGGATGTGATGTTAAATGGGTGTCCTGAGTCTGTGAGGTCATAAAAGATCCCATGGCTCTTATTGTAAGAGTAGTGCTATTAACCCCGGTGTCCTGGCTAAATTCACAATCTGGCCCTCAAACCATCACGGTCACCTAATAATCCCCAGTTTACAATTGCCTCATTCCTCTCCCCTGTAACTATTCCCCAGGTCTATGCTGCAAATGAGAACGTGTTCTCAGTCAAGTTACCTGGTAAAATAATGGATAAATAAAAAATATATATAAATAAAAGAGAACAGCTCACTGAACATTACTGACACCAGCAGAGCTGGTTCGACTGTATTGTTATCCAGAGTGTTGCTGACTGCAACTGTGCTGTCAGAATATTCCGTTCGTAAATTCAGAGCGTTTTGCGTTCCGAGCGCACAGCGGATCCTCTGACCGATGAGTTTACTGACGTTTACCGATACCGGCCATATTCAACAGGTGTTGATGGTTTGTAAATTCATCAGTGATTCTGCACTCTGGCGCACTCAGACGAGAGTGCTCTGAAATAGGAGTAGATAGCCAGACTGAGTTTACGAACGCACCCGAAATGGTTACTTGCATCGTGAAGCTAGCTATGTAAACAATGAACCATTATCACAACTCATGACATTTCTATACCGCATGAATCTGCAGGTAGCTAACCAACCAGGTACAATGTTAGCTAGCTAACATTAGGCTACAACTAGTCAGCATGAATCTGCAGGTAGCAAACCAACCAGGTACAATGTTAGCTAGCTAACTTTAGGCTACAACTAGTCAGCATGAATCTGCAGGTAGCAAACCAACCAGGTACAATGTTAGCTAGCTAACTTTAGGCTACAACTAGTCAGCATGAATCTGCAGGTAGCAAACCAACCAGGTACAATGTTAGCTAGCTAACATTAGGCCATAACTAGTCAGCGGTGCTCCAGAGTACCGATGTCCAACGTCCAATTTGTAAGTCGCTCTGGATAAGAGCGTCTGCTAAATGACTTAAATGTAAATGTAAATGTCCAGTCTTTTGACAACAAGGTAGACGAAGTCTGAGCAAGGGTTGCCTTCCAGAGAGACATCAGAGACTGTAACATTCTTCGATTCACGTTAACATGGCTCTCTCGACACACGCTAACGGAGTCGGTCCAGCCACCTGGTTTTTTCACGCATCGCACCGACTGAAACAAATATCTCTCTGGTACAAAGAAGGGCGGGGGTGTGGCCTTATGACTAACGAGACATGGTGCGGTCATAACAACATACAGGAACTCTGGTCCTTTTATTCACCTGACCTAGAATTCCTTACAATCAAATGCCGAACGCATTATCTACAAAGAGAATTATCTTCGATCATAATCACAGTCCTGTATATTCCAGATACTACAGATACTACACGGGACACTGTGAAGGTTAACTACAGATACTATACGGGACACTGTGAAGGTTAACTACAGATACTATACGGGATAATGTGAAGGTTAACTACAGATACTATACGGGACACTGTGAAGGTTAACTACAGATACTATACGGGACACTGTGAAGGTTAACTACAGATACTATACGGGACACTGTGAAGGTTAACTACAGATACTATACGGGACACTGTCAGGGTTAACTACAGATACTATACCCTGCTATATTGTACACTCTCATGGTTAACTACAGATACTATATCCTGCTATATTGTACACTCTCATGGTGAACTACAGATACTATACCCTGCTATATTGTACACTCTCATGGTGAACTACAGATACTATACCCTGCTATATTGTACACTCTCATGGTGAACTACAGAAACTACTTGGGACACTGTGAAGGTTAACTACAGGTACTATATGGGACACTGTGAAGGTTTACTACAGATACTATATGGGACACTGTGAAGGTTAACTACAGATACTGTACCCTGCTATATTGTACACTCTCATGGTGAACTACAGATACTGTACGGGACACTGTGAAAGTTAACTACAGATACTACACGGGACACTGTGAAGGTTAACTACTGATACTACACGGACACTGTGAAGGTTAACTACAGATACTATACGGGACACTGTGAAGGTTAACTACAGATACTACACGGGACACTGTGAAGGTTAACTACAGATACTATACGGGACACTGTGAAAGTTAACTACAGATACTATACGGGACACTGTGAAGGTTAACTACAGATACTACACGGACACTGTGAAGATAAACTACAGATACTATACGGGACACTGTGAAGGTTAACTACAGATACTACACGGGACACTGTGAAGGTTAACTACTGATACTACACGGACACTGTGAAGGTTAACTACAGATACTATACGGGACACTGTGAAGGTTAACTACAGATACTACACGGGACACTATCAGGGTTAACTACAGATACTATACCCTGCTATATTGTACACTCTCATGGTTAACTACAGATACTATACCCTGCTATATTGTACACTCTCATGGTGAACTACAGATACTACATGGGACACTGTGAAGGTTAACTACAGGTACTATACGGGACACTGTGAAGGTTGACTACAGATACTATACGCGACACTGTGAAGGTTAAATACAGATACTATACGGGACACTGTGAAGGTTAACTACAGATACTATACGGGACACTGTGAAGTTAACTACAGATACTATACGGGACACTCTCATAGTTAACTACAGATACTATACCCTGCTATATTGTACACTCTCATGGTGAACTTCAGATACTGTACGGGACACTGTGAAGGTTAACTACAGATACTGTACCCTGCTATATTGTACACTCTCATGGTGAACTACAGATACTGTACGGGACACTGTGAAGGTTAACTACAGATACTGTACCCTGCTATATTGTACACTCTCATGGTGAACTACAGATACTGTACGGGACACTGTGAAGGTTAACTACAGATACTATACAGGACACTGTGAAGGTTAACTACAGATACTATACGGGACACTGTCAGGGTTAACTACAGATACTATACAGGACACTGTGAAGGTTAACTACAGATACTATACGGGACACTGTGAAGGTTAACTACAGATACTATACAGGACACTGTGAAGGTTAACTACAGATACTATACGGGACACTGTGAAGGTTAACTACAGATACTATACAGGACACTGTGAAGGTTAACTACAGATACTGTACCCTGCTTTATCGGAAATTGTCACGGCTGCTTATCCGTCTTGACACAACAGTTTTAGCAACAGCCTTCTCTCTGACGGAGATATGGTCCAGCTCATTGGGATTCCACCCCATGTCAGATGTGAAAGATGACTTTGTAGTGATAATTTATCCAGTTTTAGAAGGCAGGCTTGACTTGACGCTGCAGAGATAATAATGAAAGAACGTCAATTAATCAACGCAATGCCGGCATGGATAAAAAGTTTGTATGTTTGCATGTGTGTGTGTGTGTGTGTGTGTGTGTGTGTGTGTGTGTGCTGTGATAGAAGTGCACAATTGGGTACTCCTGTCCCTCAGAGAGAAGTAGAAGTAGATCTGATTAATTATTCACGCATATTAAAGCGGTAAAATGCTTAGCTGAAAGAAGAACAGACCACTGAACAACTTAACGTGATGTGATGCATACTCAACATGTTGTCTAGCAAAGAGGTATGTAGCTAATTGTGTTACCTCCTGTAGGAGATGAATAACCTCCTGTAGGGGATGAATAACCTCCTGTATGAGATGAATAACCTCCTGTAGGGGATGAATACCTCCTGTAGGAGATGAATAACCTCCTGTAGGAGATGAATACCTCCTGTAGGAGATGAATAACCTCCTGTAGGAGATGAATAACCTCCTGTAGGAGATGAATAACCTCCTGTAGGAGATGAATAACCTCCTCTAGGAGATGAATAACCTCCTGTAGGAGATGATTAACCTCCTGTAGGAGATGAATACCTCCTCTAGGAGATGAATACCTCCTGTAGGAGATGAATAACCTCCTGTAGGAGATGAATACCTCCTGTAGGAGATGAATAACCTCCTGTAGGAGATGATTAACCTCCTGTAGGAGATGAATACCTCCTGTAGGAGATGATTAACCTCCTGTAGGAGATGAATACCTCCTGTAGGAGATGAATAACCTCCTGTAGGAGATGATTAACCTCCTGTAGGAGATGAATACCTCCTGTAGGAGATGAATACCTCCTGTAGGAGATGAATAACCTCCTGTAGGAGATGATTAACCTCCTGTAGGAGATGAATACCTCCTGTAGGAGATGAATAACCTCCTGTAGGAGATGAATAACCTCCTGTAGGAGATGAATACCTCCTGTAGGAGATGATTAACCTCCTGTAGGAGATGAATACCTCCTCTAGGAGATGAATACCTCCTGTAGGAGATGAATAACCTCCTGTAGGAGATGAATACCTCCTGTAGGAGATGAATAACCTCCTGTAGGAGATGAATAACCTCCTGTAGGAGATGAATAACCTCCTCTAGGAGATGATTAACCTCCTGTAGGAGATGATTAATCTCCTGTAGGAGATGAATAACCTCCTCTAGGAGATGAATAACCTCCTTTAGGAGATGAATAACCTCCTGTAGGAGACGAATAACCTCCTGTAGGAGACGAATAACCTCCTGTAGGAGATGAATAACCTCCTGTAGGAGATGAATAACCTCCTGTAGGAGATGAATAACCTCCTGTAGGAGATGATTAACCTCCTGTAGGAGATGAATAATCTCCTGTAGGAGATGATTAACCTCCTGTAGGAGATGAATAACCTCCTGTAGGAGATGAATAACCTCCTTTAGGATATGAATAACCTCCTCTATGAGATGAATAACCTCCTGTAGGAGATGATTAACCTCTGTAGGAGATGAATAACCTCCTGTAGGAGATGAATAACCTCCTGTAGGAGACGAATAACCTCCTTTAGGAGATGATTTTATAGACTCTCTGAAGGTTAGAAACATCCTGGTTCACTATGGGCCTATGATTGAACTCGTACTTTTGCTTAAATCGTTCATTGGACATAAATAGGAAACTCCTTAACGTACATATGGACCAATTAGAGTTAAGCCCGTACAGATCTTATTAAGTAAGAATACTTCCTTTTGTGAATGTAGACATTATGTTGTTTCACAGGTAACAGAAGTCAGCGTCTTTACATAACAGATGCAAGAGAGACTTCAATGTTTCGTAGTCTTTCGTCGGGGTAATGAAGTCATCCCAATAACCACACTCATCATCACCTTCCTGCACTGTATTTCTCCCTCTCTGTCCCGATCCACCATGGTACACTGCCTTGTGCTTGAGGGTGTCACCATATTTCAGGAGTGGGGCAGAGAGAGAGAGAGAGAGTAGTACAACCCATATTTATGTTTATTTATTTTCAAGTACAACCCATAGTTTAAGTACAACCCATATTTATGTTTATTTATTTTCCCTTTTGTACTTTAACTATTTGCACATAATGTGACATTTGAAATGTCTTTATTCTTTTGGAACTTTTTGTGAGTGTTTATTATCTATATCACTTGCTTTGGCAATGTAATGATATGTTTTTCCTATGCCAATAAAGCCCTTAAATTGAATTGAAATTGAATTGAGAGAAAGACGGAGAAGAATAGAGAGATGGAGAGAGAATGAACGAGAGAGAGAGAGAGAGAGAGAGAGAGAGAGAGAGACGGAGACGGAGACAGAGAGAGCAAAAGAGAATGTGTAACCATATTTCAGGTGAGCCAGGCTTCAGAGTCGTATAGCCTGAGAGAGAAATTCACAGTGGTCCAGTTCAGTACAGTCTGCCTGGAAAGATAGGGGACATTAAGACACGTCTGACTCTGGCCTTGCTTGAACCATCCGCAACCATCTCCTAACTCAACCTGGACAGGGTTGTAAAAAAAGTGCAGAAACCGCAAGGAACAAGGACCTAGTATTTTTAATTAAAGTACTAGATACTTGGCTATATATCAATCATTCAATAGTATTTATAAAGCCCGTTTTACATCTTCAGATGTCACAAAGTGTTATACTGAATCCCAGCCCAAAACCCCAAACAGCAATGCAAATGTACGGTGGCTAGGAACAACTCGCTAGAAAGGCAGGAACCTAGGAAGAAACCTAGAGAGGAACCAGGCTATGAGGGGTGGCCAGTCCTCTTCCGGCTGTACCGGGTGGAGAGGAACCAGGCTATGAGGGGTGGCCAGTCCTCTTCCGGCTGTACCGGGTGGAGAGGAACCAGGCTATGAGGGGTGGCCAGTCCTCTTCTGGCTGTACTGGGTGGAGAGGAACCAGGCTATGAGTGGTGGCCAGTCCTCTTCTGGCTGTACCGGGTGGAGAGGAACCAGGCTATGAGGGGTGGCCAGTCCTCTTCTGGCTGTACTGGGTGGAGAGGAACCAGGCTATGAGGGGTGGCCAGTCCTCTTCTGGCTGTACCGGGTGGAGAGGAACCAGGCTATGAGGGGTGGCCAGTCCTCTTCTGGCTGTACTGGGTAGAGAGGAACCAGGCTATGAGGGGTGGCCAATCCTCTTCTGGCTGTACCAGGTAGAGAGGAACCAGGCTATGAGGGGTAGCCAGTCCTCTTCCGACTGTGCCGGGTGGAGATTATAAGAGTACATGGCCATTAATGCCAGATTGTTCTAGAAGATATTTAAATGTTCAAAGATGATCAGCAGGGTCAAATAATAATAATCACAGTGGTTGTAGAGGGTGCAACAGGTCAGTACATCAGGAGTAAACTTCACTTGGCTTTACATAGCCGGTCATTCAGAGTTCAAAATAGCAGGTGCGGTAGAGAGAGAGAGTTCAAAACAGGACATGGTAGCACATCCAGGTCTCAGGTCCTCCGGGAGGGAGAGAGAGAGAGAGAGACAGAGAGAGAGAGAGACAGAGAGAGAGAGAGAGAGACAGAGAGAGAGAGAGACAGAGAGAGAGAGAGAGAGAGAGAGAGAGAGAGAGAGAGAGAGAGAGAGAGAGAGAGAGAGAGAGAGAGACAGAGAGAGAGAGGGAGGAGAGAGAGAGAGAGAGAGAGAGAGAGAGAGAGAGAGAGACAGAGAGACAGAGAGAGAGAGAGAGAGAGAGAGACAGAGAGAGAGAGAGAGAGAGACAGAGAGAGAGAGAGAGAGAGACAGAGAGAGAGAGAGAGAGAGACAGAGAGAGAGAGAGAGAGACAGAGAGAGAGAGAGAGACAGAGAGACAGAGAGAGAGAGAGACAGAGAGAGAGAGAGACAGAGAGAGAGAGAGAGCGAGGGAGGAGAGAGAGAGACAGAGAGAGAGAGAGAGACAGAGAGAGAGACAGAGAGAGAGAGAGAGAGAGCGAGGGAGGAGAGAGAGAGACAGAGAGAGAGAGAGAGAGAGAGAATTAGAGGGAGAATACTTAAATTCGCACAGGACACCGGATAAGACAGGAGAATAACACCAGATGTAATAGACTAGCCCCCCGGCATATTGTAGCATAGATACAGGGGAGGTCGGGAGGCCGCGTCCAACAATAACCCCAGGACAGAGTCAACCAGGCAGGATATAAGCCCACCCACTTTGCCAAAGCACAGCCCCCACACCACTAGAGTGATATCAACAGACCACCGACCTACAACCCCGAGACAAGGCAGAGTATAGCCCTTGAAGATCTCCTCCACCCCACGAGCCCGAGGGGGCGACAAACCTGTCAGGAAGATCACGTCAGTGACTCAACCCACTCAAGTGACGCACCCATCCTAGGGACGGCATTGAAGAGCACCAGTAAGCCAGTGACTCCTGTGTTATCATTTAGTTTGTTAGTATGATCAGTAACACTTGGGTTCGTGCATATTCAAGAAGTGACTGTTATCGATATATAATTTACATACTGTAGTTATTATTTAATTTGTCTCATGCGCCGAGTACAACAGGTGTGGATCGTACCGAGAAAATGCTTACTTACAAGCCCTTAACCAATAATGCAATTCAAGAATTAGAGTTAATTAGAGTGGGTGGTGCAGGTGGGGCGGGTGGTGCAGGTGGGGCGGGTGGTGCAGGTGGGGCGGGTGGTGCGGGTGGGGCGGGTGGTGCGGGTGGGGCGGGTGGGGCGGGTGGGGCGGGTGGGGCGGGTGGGGGGATAAGAAACAAGATGACTGCTGAGTGTAAAATGTTCATCTTTCTGCCCCGTTGGCCCTGTGCTCGCTGACTCACCAGGTAGTTCATTTCACTCTGTCGTCGTCTCGGTTTTGTAAATCTGTGTATGTGTGTGTGTGTGTGTGTGTGTGTGTGTGTGTGTGTGTGTGTGTGTGTGTGTGTGTGTGTGTCTTGTCACCTCTGTTCTGTTGATGTCTACTGATCGTTCATGGCAGCACCAGGGAGGGAGCTGCTTTGACAGGGGATTCGTCCCAACTGAAATCCGATACACTACATAGCGTACTACCATTGACCAAGGCTGAATGGAGTACTGGACAAAACAACTGAACAACTTGATTTAGGGAATAGGGTGCCATTTTGGACGAACACAGAGCATCCGTGACTGTTGTATCTCCAGTGCACAGGAAAACCAGAGAAACACTGTTAAAAACCATCCACGGACAAACACTGTTAAAAACCATCCACGGACAAACACTGTTAAAAACCATCCACTGACAAACACTGTTAAAAACCATCCACTGACAAACACTGTTAAAAACCATCCACGGACAAACACTGTTAAAAACCATCCACAGACAAACACTGTTAAAAACCATCCACAGACAAACACTGTTAAAAACCATCCACTGACAAACACTGTTAAAAACCATCCACGGACAAACACTGTTAAAAACCATCCACAGACAAACACTATTAAAAATCATCCACAGACAAACACTGTCCATAGAGAAACATTGTTAGTAATTCAATGTTTGTCTGATAATATAATTTAAACACTTACAAATCCATCACAAAAACCTCTGTGAAACTGTGGATCTTGTCATTTGAATAATTGTGATCTGGTTGGTAACTGGTAAACTGCAAGGTGACTGTTGGATGTTGTGTTCAGGGGTTGGGGATGGATTCGACACAAACTGTGGCTGTGCCAGGGCGGTGGAAGGATACACATGCAGGGACTGTGTAATGTGTCCTACTGTGATTATTAATGACATCCTTTTCACTGCACCACATGTGACAGGAGAGGAGGTGTCATGCTGGATCATCTCCAGGTACAACTCACCTCACTTCCTCTCTCTCTGGCGGATTCCCTCTCTCACCTCACTTCCTCTCTCTCTCTGGCGGTTTCCCTCTCTCACCTCACTTCCTCTCTCTCTCTCTCTGGCGGTTTCCTTCTCTCACCTCACTTCCTCTCTTTCTGGCAATATCCTTCTCTCACCTCACTTCCTCTCTTTCTGGCAGTATCCTTCTCTCACCTCACTTCCTCTCTCTCTCTGGCAGTCTCCCTCTCTCTGGCAGTTTCATTCTCTCACCTCACTTCCTGTCTTTCTGGCAATCTCCTTCTCTCGCCTCACTTCCTCTCCTTCTGGCTGTCTACCTCTCTCACCGCACTTCCTCTCTCTCTCTGGCAGTCTCCCTCTCTCTGGCAGTTTCCTTCTCTCACCTCACTTCCTCTCTCTCTGGCAGTCTCCCTCTCTCTGGCGGTCTCCCTCCCTCTCACACCTCACTCCCTCTTTGTCTGGCGGTCACCTCACTCCCTCTCTGTCTGGCGGTCTCCCTCCATCTCTCACCTCGCTCCCTCTCTGTCTGGCGGTCTCCCTCCCTCTCTCACCTCACTCCTTCTCTGTCTGGCGGTCTCCCTCCATCTCTCACCTCACTCCCTTACTGTCTGGCGGTCACCTCACTCCCTCTCTGTCTGGCGGTCTCCCTCCATCTCTCACCTCACTCCCTCTCTGTCTGGCGGTCTTCCTCCCTCTCTCACCTCACTCCTTTACTGTCTGGCGGTCACCTCACTCCCTCTCTGCCTGGCGGTCTCCCTCCATCTCTCACCTCACTCCCTTACTGTCTGGCGGTCACCTCACTCCCTCTCTGTCTGGCGGTCTCCCTCCATCTCTCACCTCACTCCCTCTCTGTCTGGCGGTCTTCCTCCCTCTCTCACCTCACTCCCTTACTGTCTGGCGGTCACCTCACTCCCTCTCTGCCTGGCGGTCTCCCTCCATCTCTCACCTCACCCCCTCTCTCTCTGTCTCCCTCCCTCTCTGTCTGGCGGTCTCCCTCCCTCCCTCTTTCACCTCCCGCCCTCTCTGTCTGGCGGTCTTCCTCACTCTCTCACCTCACTCCCTCTCTGTCTGGCGGTCTCCCTCCCTCCATCTCTCACCTCACCCCCTCTCTCTCTGTCTCCCTCCCTCTCTGTCTGGCGGTCTCCCTCCCTCCCTCCCTCTTTCACCTCCCGCCCTCTCTGTCTGGCGGTCTTCCTCCCTCTCTCACCTCACTCCCTCTCTGCCTGGCGGTCTCCCTCCATCTCTCACCTCACCCCCTCTCTGTCTGGTGGTCTCCCTCCATCTCTCACCTCACTCCCTCTCTGTCTGGCGGTCTCCCTCCCCCTCTCACCTCACTCCCTCTCTGTCTGGCGGTCTTCCTCCCTCTCTCACCTCACTCCCTCTCTGCCTGGCGGTCTCCCTCCATCTCTCACCTCACCCCCTCTCTCTCTGTCTCCCTCCCTCTCGGTCTGGCGGTCTCCCTCCCTCCCTCTTTCACCTCCCGCCCTCTCTGTCTGCAGTCTTCCTCCCTCTCTCACCTCACTCCCTCTCTGTCTGGCGGTCTCCCTTCCTCTCTCACCTCACTCCCTCGCTCTCTCTGGTGGTCTCCCTCCCTCTCTCACCTCACTCATTCTCTGTCTGGCGGTCTCCCTCCCTCTCTCACCTCACTCCCTCTCTGACTGGCGGTCTCCCTCCCTCTCTCACCTCACTCCCTCACTGTCTGGCGGTCTCCCTCCATCTCTCACCTCACTCCCTCTCTCTCTGGCGGTCTCCCTCTCTGCCTGGCGGTCTCCCTCCCTGTCTCACCTCACTCCCTCTCTGTCTGGCGGTCTCCCTCCCTCTCTCACCTCACTCCCTCTCTGTCTGGCAGTCTCCCTCCCTCTCTCACCTCACTTCCTCTCTTTCTGGCAATCTCCATCTCTCACCTCACTCCCTCTCTCTCTCTGGCGGTCTCCCTCTCTGTCTGGCGGTCTCCCTCCCTCCCTCTTTCACCTCCATCCCTCTCTGTCTGGCGGTCTCCCTCCCTCTCTCACCTCACTCCCCCTCTGTCTGGCGGTCTCCCCCTCTGTCTGGCGGTCTCCCTCTCTGCCTGTCGGTCTCCCTCCCTCTCTCACCTCACTCCCCCTCTGTCTGGCAGTCTCCCTCCCTCTCTCACCTCACTCCCCCTCTGTCTGGCGGTCTCCCTCTCTGCCTGTCGGTCTCCCTCCCTCTCTCACCTCACTCGCCCTGTCTCTGGCGGTCTCCCCCTCTGTCTGGCGGTCTCCCTCTCTGTCTGGCGGTCTCCCTGTGAACAAGGCCCTAATCTGCTCCAGGGGTGCCGTACTACTATAGCTGACCGTGTAATAGAACGCATTCCACTGCACCTATCTGGTGTATCTGACAAGAAAATATGTATTTGTTTATATCATTTTTTTTTACATGGCTGAGCTCCATGGGGGAATAAACAACTGAGCCAAGAAATATAATTAAAGGTAGCGATAGAGGAGGGGTGGGGGGGAGAGAGACAGCAACGGCATTATATCCAGCTCGAAGCAAGAAGGGGACACAGTTTAGGACAGAGACAGAGACAGAGAGAGAGATGTCAGGGCCACCACCCACTAGCAGCTAGAGAGAGAGAGGTCAGGGCTTTGTTCCACCACCCACTAGCAGCTAGAGAGAGAGAGGTCAGGGCATTGTTCCACCACTAGCAGCTAGAGAGAGAGAGGTCAGGGCTTTGTTCCACCACTAGCAGCTAGAGAGAGAGAGAGGTCAGGGCTTTGTTCCACCACTAGCAGCTAGAGAGAGAGAGGTCAGGGCTTTGTTCCACCACTAGCAGCTAGAGAGAGAGAGAGTTCCCAAACCTTCCATAACAAAGCCATCACCTACAAAGAAATTAACTTGGCGAAGAGTCCCATAAGCGAGCTTGTCCTGGGGCTCTGTTTACAAGCACAAACAGACCCCACAGAGCCCCAGGTCAGAAACACAATTAGACCCAACCAAATCATGTGAAAATAAAAAGATAATTACTTGACAGCCTACAGGGAGGAGGTCAGTGACCTGGCAGTGTGGTGCCAGGACAACAACCCCTCCCTCAACGATGAGACAGCCTATAGGGAGGAGGTCAGTGACCTGGCAGTGTGGTGCCAGGACAACAACCCCTCCCTCAACGATGAGACAGCCTATAGAGAGGAGGTCAGAGACCTGGCAGTGTGGTGCCAGGACAACAACCCCTCCCTCAACGATGAGACAGCCTATAGAGAGGAGGTCAGTGACCTGGCAGTGTGGTGCCAGGACAACAACCCCTCCCTCAACGATGAGACAGCCTATAGAGAGGAGGTCAGAGACCTGGCAGTGTGGTGCCAGGACAACAACCCCTCCTCAACGATGAGACAGCCTATAGAGAGGAGGTCAGTGACCTGGCAGTGTGGTGCCAGGACAACAAC
The DNA here is from genome assembly GCF_036934945.1 of Oncorhynchus masou masou. Lineage (NCBI taxonomy): Eukaryota > Metazoa > Chordata > Actinopteri > Salmoniformes > Salmonidae > Oncorhynchus > Oncorhynchus masou. The sequence goes on from NC_088216.1 coordinate 87,419,901, forward strand.
CCCTCCCTCAACGATGAGACAGCCTATAGAGAGGAGGTCAGTGACCTGGCAGTGTGGTGCCAGGACAACAACCCCTCCCTCAACGATGAGACAGCCTATAGAGAGGAGGTCAGAGACCTGGCAGTGTGGTGCCAGGACAACAACCCCTCCCTCAACGATGAGACAGCCTATAGAGAGGAGGTCAGAGACCTGGCAGTGTGGTGCCAGGACAACAACCCCTCCCTCAACGATGAGACAGCCTATAGGGAGGAGGTCAGTGACCTGGCAGTGTGGTGCCAGGACAACAACCCCTCCCTCAACGATGAGACAGCCTATAGGGAGGAGGTCAGTGACCTGGCAGTGTGGTGCCAGGACAACAACCCCTCCCTCAACGATGAGACAGCCTATAGAGAGGAGGTCAGTGACCTGGCAGTGTGGTGCCAGGACAACAACCCCTCCCTCAACGATGAGACAGCCTATAGGAAGGAGGTCAGTGACCTGGCAGTGTGGTGCCAGGACAACAACCCCTCCCTCAACGATGAGACAGCCTATAGAGAGGAGGTCAGAGACCTGGCAGTGTGGTGCCAGGACAACAACCCCTCCCTCAACGATGAGACAGCCTATAGGGAGGAGGTCAGAGACCTGGCAGCGTGGTGCCAGGACAACAACCCCTCCCTCAACGATGAGACAGCCTATAGGGAGGAGGTCAGAGACCTGGCAGTCTTCATAGCCTTAATATGACATGTGAAATGTCTTTATTATTGTGGAACTGTTGTGAGGGTAATGTTAAATGTAAATTCATTGTCTATTTCACTTTTGTTTATTGTCAATTATTTCAATTGCTTTTGCAATGTAAAGATAAAGCGAGACACAAAAAAGAGAAAGGGAGACAAAGATAGGGAAGGAGCTAGCGAGAGGGAGAGAGAGAGAGAGAGGGAGAGAGAGAGAGAGAGAGAGAGAGAGAGAGGGGGGAGAGAGAGAGAGGGAGAGAGAGAGAGAGAGGGAGAGAGAGAGAGAGAGGGAGAGAGAGGGAGAGAGAGAGAGAGAGGAGAGAGAGAGAGAGAGAGAGAGGGAGGGAGAGAGAGAGAGAGAGAGAGAGAGAGGGAGAGAGAGAGAGAGCGAGAGAGAGAGAGAGGGAGGGAGAGAGAGAGAGAGAGGAGAGAGAGAGAGAGAGAGAGAGGAAGAGAGAGAGAGAGAGATAGAGAGGGAGGCAGAGAGAGAGAGAGAGAGAGGGGAGGGAGAGAGAGAGAGAGAGAGAGAGAGAGAGAGAGAGGGAGGGAGAGAGAGAGAGAGAGAGAGAGGAGAGAGAGAGAGAGAGAGAGAGAGGGAGAGAGAGAGAGAGAGAGAGAGAGAGAGAGAAAGGGAGAGAGAGAGAGGGAGGCAGAGAGAGAGAGAGAGAGAGAGAGAGAGAGAGAGAGAGAGAGAGAGAGAGAGAGAGAGAGAGAGAGAGAGAGAGAGAGAGAGAATAATGCCTTTCAAAAGTATTCATCACAGAAAAGTGGTTCCTGCATACTGTATGTATTCACACCCTTTGCTATGAAGCCCCTAAATAAGATCTGGTGCAACCAATTACCTTCAGAAGTCACAGAATTAGTTAAATAAAGTCCACCTGTGTGCAATCTAAATGTCATATGATCTGTCACATGATCTATGTGCATATATACACCTGTCCTGAAAGGCCCCAGTCTCCAACACCACTAAGCAAGGTGCACCACCAAGCAAGCGACACCATGAAGACCAAGGAGCTCTCCAAACAGGTCAGGGACAAAGTTGTGGAGAAGTACAGATCAGGGTTGGGTTATAAAAACATATCAGAAACTTTGAACATCCCACAGAGCACCATTAAATCCATTATTAAAAAATGGAAAGAATATGGCACCACAACAAACCTGCCAAGAGAGGGCCACCCACCAAAACTCACAGACCAGGCAAGGAGGGCATTAATCAGAGAGGCAACAAAGAGACCAAAGAGAACCCTGAAGGAGCTGTAAAGCTCCACAGCGCAGATTGGAGTATCTGTCCATAGGACCACTTTAAGCCGTACACTCCACAGAGCTGGGCTTTACGGAAGAGTGGTCATAAAAAAAACATTGTTTGAAGAAAAAAATAAGCAAACACATTTGGTGTTCGCCAAAAGGCATGTGAGAGACTCCCCAAACATATGAAAGAAGGTACTCTGGTCAGATGAGACTAAAATGTAGCTCTTCGGCCACCAAGGAAAACGTTTGGTGCAAATCCAACACCTCTCATCACCCTTAGAACAACATCCTTGAAGCAAGGTAGGGTGGCAGCATCATTCTGTGGGGATGTTTTTCATCGGCAGGGAAACTGGAAAACTGGTCAGAATAGAAGGAATGATGGATGGTACTAAATACAGGGAAATTCTTGAAGGAAACCTGTTTCAGTCTTCCAGAGATTTGGGACATTAACGGTGGTTCACCTTCCAGCAGGACAACAACCCTAAGCATACTGCTAAAGCAACACTCGAGTGGTTTAAGGGGAAACATTTAAATGTCTTGGAATTGCATAGTCAAAGCCCAGACCTCAATCCAATTGAGAATCTGTGTTATGACTTAAAGATTACTGTACACCAGTGGAACCCATCCAACTTGAAGGAGCTGGAGTAGTTTTGCCTTGAAGAATGGGCAAAAAATCCCAGTGGCTAGATGTGCCAAGCTTATAGAGACATACCCCAAGAGACTTGTAACTGTAATTGCTGCAAAAGGTGGGTCTACAAAGTATTGACTTTTGGGGAGTGAATATTTTTACACAGTACATGTTTTCTGTGCTTTTATCTTATTTGTTGTTTGTTTAACAATAACAAATATATATATCTTCAAAATGGTAGGTTTGATGTGTTAATCAAATGATACAAACCCCTAAAAATAAATTTTAATTCTAGGTTGTAAGGCAACAAAATAGGAAAAATGCCAAGTGGGGTGAATACTTTTGCAAGCCACTGTAGTGCACTACTGTTGATGGATATCACTGGGATGAACATAGAGGAAGACAGTAGAGCAGGGATCCTCAACTACATTCAGGCGAGGGACTATTTTTCTTCTTCACCCACTTCGAGGAAAAAACACAGTAGGAAACAACACCTCAACTTCGCTGATCCTCAACACAGGGGCCCCACAAGGGTGTGTGCTCAGCCCCCTCCTGTACTCCCTGTTCATCCATGACTGTGTGGTCAACTCAATCATCAAGTTTGCAGACGACATTCTCAGGTTTTCCCCCCCAAAAAAACCACACACACACACACACACACACACCTGATTCGGTCAATTGCACGACCAGGTTTTCTGGAAAACCAGGGGAATGTGATGAAAGTTTAAAGAATTTCTTGCAACTGTACTCAGCTCGACGTGATTTGTCTCTCTACCAATAACTGTGGTATGTAAAACAAGTGAAAAACCCACAACTAACTCACCTGACTTCCCCTCTTCCACATTAAGACCTTCAGTTTGGCTGTATTATAATGAAGACACCACTAAACTAATTCGTTATTCCCTTTTATTTTTGTTATTTTTTTCATTGAATAGTAGTTCCCGACTACAGAAATAGAATCCTCCATGGACCATTTCCTTTAGGACGTGTGTATGAAGTGTTAAAGGCAGGGATTGTGGGTAAACAGCTTAGGGATGGGCCTGGGGAGAATGTAACCACTCTCAAAACCACAGACAGAGCCATGGATGCAAGGACTGAACGTCCACAAGATCAAAAATATAATTCATTCAAAAATGGACCTAATCCATCAATCCCAGATTGCCTCTTTCGGTGCATTTTGTCAGTGAGAGAACACAGATCGCCATAGACATGTCCCAAATGGAAACCTATGCCCGACATGCATTACGTTTGACGAGAGCCCTATGTCGGCGTACTCAAAAAGTAGTGCAGCGTACAGGGAACAGGGTATCATTTGGAACTATTAGTGGTGGCAGAGAGGCTCATTACGGATCTCCATTTGCTTCAGACAGATGATGGTTCACTTTCTATTTTATCACAACGGCCTATAGAGATGTGTGCCTGTGTGTGTGTGTGCCTGTGTGTGTGTGTGTGTGTGTGTGTGTGTGTGTGTGTGTGTGTGTGCGTGCGTGTGTGTGTGTGTGCGTGCGTGTGTGTGTTTGTGTGAGAGAGAGAGACAGAGATGCCATTAATCCAGTAATTGTAATAGGACATTGCATAGCAGGGGGGATGACTCCTCTCACTCTCTCTTGGAAATATAAAATAACAGCACGCACACATGAACAACTCTGTGTTGTTGTTTATCCCATGTGTAACTCTGTTGTTGTTGTTTACTCCATGTGTAACTCTGTTGTTGTTGTTTACTCCATGTGTAACTCTGTGTTGTTGTTTACTCCATGTGTAACTCTGTTGTTGTTTACTCCATGTGTAACTCTGTGTTGTTGTTTATCCCATGTGTAACTCTGTGTTGTTGTTTACTCCATGTGTAACTCTGTGTTGTTGTTTACTCCATGTGTAACTCTGTTGTTGTTGTTTACTCCATGTGTAACTCTGTTGTTGTTTACTCCATGTGTAACTCTGTTGTTGTTGTTTACTCCATGTGTAACTCTGTTGTTGTTGTTTACTCCATGTGTAACTCTGTTGTTGTTGTTTACTCCATGTGTAACTCTGTATTGTTGTTTAGTCCATGTGTAACTCTGTTGTTGTTGTTTACTCCATGTGTAACTCTGTTGTTGTTGTTTACTCCATGTGTAGCTCTGTGTTGTTGTTTATCACATGTGTAACTCTGTTGTTGTTTACCCCATGTGTAACTCTGTTGTTTTTGTTTACTCTTTGTGTAACTCTGTTGTTGTTGTTTACTCCATGTGTAACTCTGTTGTTGTTGTTTACTCCATGTGTAACTCTGTGTTGTTGTTTACTCCATGTGTAACTCTGTGTTGTTGTTTACTCCATGTGTAACTCTGCGTTGTTGTTTACCCCATGTGTAACTCTGTTGTTGTTGTTTACCCCATGTGTAACTCTGTTGTTGTTGTTTACTCCATGTGTAACTCTGTTGTTGTTGTTTACTCCATGTGTAACTCTGTGTTGTTGTTTACTCCATGTGTAACTCTGTATTGTTGTTTGTGTCGACACTGCTTTGCTTTATCTTGGCCAGGTCACAGTTGTAAATGAGAACTTAAAATAAATAAAAAATACACGAGTCTTTACTTGGGTCTGCATATGGGTCTGTATACGGGTCTCAGCACACTACATAAAGAGGTCATGTGCAGTATAATGTGTTGTCTTACAGGGTCAGTCATAGTAGTATGATAGGTGTTGTTTTACAGGGCCAGTCATAGTAGTACGATAGGTGTTGTTTTACAGGGTCAGTCATAGTAGTATGATAGGTGTTGTTGTACAGGGTCAGTCATAGTAGTATGATAGGTGTTGTTTTACAGGGTCAGTCATAGTAGTATGATAGATGTTGTTTTACAGGGTCAGTCATAGTAGTGTGATAGGTGTTGTTTTACAGGGTCAGTCATAGTAGTATGATAGGTGCAGTGTAATGTGTTGTTTTACAGGGTCAGTCATAGTAGTATGATAGGTGCAGTGTAATGTGTTGTTTTACAGGGTCAGTCATAGTAGTATGATAGGTGTTGTTTTACAGGGTCAGTCATAGTAGTATGATAGGTGTTGTTTTACAGGGCCAGTCATAGTAGTATGATAGGTGTTGTTTTACTGGGTCAGTCATAGTAGTATGATAGGTGTTGTTATACAGGGTCAGTCATCGTATTACAGCAGCCCTGGAGTGTAGCAGGGATAAGTACCTTGCTCAAGGGCACATCAACATACTTTCACATCGTCAGCGCAGGTATTCTAACCAGCAAGCTATCGGTTACTGGCCCAACGCTCTAACTGCTACGCTTCCCTTGGATAAGAACACTTGTTTTGTTTAAGTTAGTACATTTACTTGTATAATAAACTATCCAACTGTCAGATTAAATGATGTAAAGGCCTTGAAAGTAAGAAATCACAAAGCTAATTGTGTGTTTTAAGACCAAGCCTGTATAAAATAATATGACTTTACTCTCAGAGGAGCATTGTTGCTCCATTTACATTTTAACACCCTGTTTAGCAGGCCATGATTCACTGTTCACATCACATGACCTAGCTGCATGACTCACTGACATCCTCTGCTCTCTCTGTCTGTCTCTCTCACTGTCTCTCTCTGTCTGTCTCTCTCTCTCTCTCTGTCTCTCTCTGTCTGTCTCTCTCACTGTCTCTCTCTCTCTCTCTCTCTCTCTGTCTCTCTCTCTCTCTGTCTCTCTCTGTCTGTCTCTCTCACTGTCTCTCTCTCTCTCTCTCGCTCTCTCTCTCTCTCTCTCTCTCTGTCTCTCTCTCTGTCTCTCTCTCTGTCTCTCTCTCTGTCTCTCTCTCTCTCTCTGTCTCTCTCGGTCTCTCTCTGTCTCTCTCTCTCTGTGTCTCTCTCGGTCTCTCTCAGTTTCCACCTCATTTTGTGGGCAGTGTGCACATAGCCTGTCTTCTCTTGAGAGCAAGGTCTGCCGACGGTGACCTTTCACAATAGCAAGGCTATGCTCACTGTACATGGGCAAAGCTTTCCTTATGTTTGGGTCAGTCTTCTCTTGAGAGCCAGGTCTGCCTACGGTGACCTTTCTCAATAGCAGGAGACTCTCTGTTTAGGGACAAATAGCATTTAGTCTAGTTTGCTCAGTTTGTTCTGTAATTTTTTTCCAATGTGTCTGTCACAACTTCCACCGAAGCCGGATCCTCTCCTTGTTCGGGCTTTCTAGCTTTCTAGACACTGCTGCTCCATTTTTCATATTTCCGTTAAATCTACTCTGCTCTCCTGCACCTGACTTCGCCTCCCGTACACAGCTGTAACAGTGTCAAGTAATTATCTTTTTGTTTTCTTTTTGTTTTCTCATGATTTGATTGGGTCTAATTGTGCTTCTTTCCTGGGGCTCTGTGCGGCCTGTTTGTATTTGTGAACAGAGCCCCAGGACCAGCTTGCTTACGGGACTCTTCTCCAGGTTCATCTCTCTGTAGGTGATGGCTTTGTTGTGGAAGGTTTGGGAATCACTTCCTTTTAGGGGGTTGTAAATTTTAACGGATATTTTCTGGATTTTGATAATTAGTGGGTATCGGCCTAATTCTGCTCTATATGCGTTTTTTGGTGTTCTACGTTGTACACGGAGGATATTTTTGCAGAATTCTGCATGCAGTCTCAATTCTGTGTTTGTCCTATTTTGTGAATTCTTGGTTGGTGAGCGGACCCCAGACCTCACAACCATAAAGGGCAATAGGTTCTATGACTGATTCAAGAATATTTAGCCAGGTCCTAATTTGTATGTTGAATTGTATGTTCCTTTTAACAGTGTAGAAGGCCCTTCTTGCCTTTTTTCTCAGATCTTTCACAACTTTGTGGGAGTTAACTGTGGCGATGATGTTTAGTTGTGTTGTAAACTCTAGGCTAGGGCAACAGTGTCTAGATTAAATTTGACAACTGGACCATTTTTGGAACACTGTTTTTTTTTGTCTTCTGTCGGGGTCCATGTCTGACAGAATCGATGCAGAAGATTTCTCTGTCTCAAAGAGCTGCATGGCTCTCTGAAATGCAAAAGGATGGTGGTCTCTGCACACCCTAGGGTTGAATTTGAGCTTCATTAAAATGATTAACCGTGTGGAGATGTATCAGGGGTATGTGGGCTCAAGGGGGCTGTTTGTACAGTTCTATTAATTACTGGGATTCCATTAATGGTGCTGGAGGGTGTACTGTACTGATTTGTTGTGGAGTTTGTTTGATGGGTTTTTACTTTAAATGGGTCATTAAAGTAAAACAAAATGTAAACATAAAAAAAAATAAAGTTTCTATTTCTAGTCTAGCTGCATAGTTCTTTGAAATCCCCTACTCTCAATTCAACTCAATTTAATTCAAGGGGCTTTATTGGCATGGGAAACATGTGTTAACATTGCCAAAGCAAGTGAGGTCGATAATATACAAAAGTGAAATAAACAATAAAAATTAGCAGTAAACATTACACTCACAGAAGTTCCAAAAGAATAAGACATTTCACACACAATGTTGTAAAGATGTGCAAATGGTTAAAGTACAAAAGGAAAAATAAGTAAACAGAAATATGAAGTATGTATTTACAATGGCAGGGTAGACTAGTGGTTAGAGCGTTGGACTAGTAATCAAAATCTGTCGTTCTGCCCCTGAACAGGCAATTAACCCACTGTTCCTAGGCCGTCATTGAAAATAAGAATTCGTTTTTAACTGACTTGCCTGGTTAAATAAAGGTAAAAAAAAAAATGGTGTTTGGGTCAGTCACAGTGGTCAGGTATTCTGCCACTGTGTACTCTCTGTTTAGAGCCAAATTCTAGTTTGCACCATTTTTTTGTTAATTATTTTCAATGTGTCAACCAGGGCTACCTGGTTGTGCTGATAAAGCATCTCAGAGTAGAAATGTGTTCTCAAATGCTGAGAATAGAGACATTTTGCCTGTTTTACCTGTTACTTTGGCATTATTACCTGTCTCATATCAGCTTGCAAACAACGTAAAACAATATATATATATATATATATATCATTGAGTTAATATAGCCACAAACAAACATGGTCTCTTTTTTGTTTTGTTATCCTGAGTAATGCAGCTCCAAAATGCATGTGTTTCAGCCTAGCTCAGTGGTGTCTGTGGTGGTGGGGGCAAGCCAGCAGAGAATAGGAGCGCCGTGATTGGTCAAGTGTTCTGTCACTCATGGGGACACCATGTCATCGCCGAGGTTAAGTCCTTAGTAAGGGTAGACATCCAAAATGTCAGCCCTTTGGGTCCTGCCTTAAAGTTATATAACAAATGCCCTTCCAAGAAGGCTCAATGTCATTGGCCACAGATAAAATGATGTCAAATCACGTTATTATCTACAGCAGCTTTGATTGGACTGATCATGTCAACATCACACGTTCAAAGTCTTAGCTAACAGTCATCATCATGAATCAAGTCGACAATCCACTGGCAACTCATTATTAATCCTTGTCCTATGAAGAGAAATAATGAAGAGAAACTATAGCTAAAACGCATTGGTGGTCATCCACTGGACAGATAGATTTCACAACTAGTTGGAAATTGCACATTTCTACAGTCCGTGTTTTGTAAGGAATCCAGTTGCTAACTGCAGGCATTGCATCACTAGCCTGTTATTCAAAGGAGTGGCTGTGTGTGTTTTGTTTCCTTTTCAGAGTTCCCAACATAAATTCAGAGAATGCCAGACTTTGATGACAAAGTTTGATGACCAAATTTGCCCACAAAGGACCGCCGCGCCACCTGAATCCATTTTTTAAATGAAATATGCAAAGGAGCTATGTATACTGTAGCTAAGAAAGTAATACTAAGTGTATGTTGTGTAGTAAACAGTTAGTAGCCCACCCTCATAATTTGTAACCGTTATAGTGCAATTCATGTATTGTTTAGTGTTGTGTTGTGGAGTGGCTTAGCTTTTTATCGTCTGTTTGCCCCACAAAGATATACAGTATATGCTAAAACTGCCACTGCACCTAGTGGACAGATATTTAGCAGATCTTATAAACTGTCCTGACCACCTAAGAGTGACCAGCAGTTGTCTTGATAATAGAAACAGGAAGTGAGTCAGTGATTCCTGCAACATGTAATTGCTTTGGGTAAAATAATGTTTTAATATTTCAATAAAATCAATCTATAAATAATCTAGGCCTACATGTAACAGTATCTATAAATAATCTAGACCTACATGTAACAGTATCTATAAATAATCTAGACCTACATGTAACTGTATCTATAAATAATCTAGGCCTACATGTAACAGTATCTATAAATAATCTAGGCCTACATGTAACAGTATCTATAAATAATCTAGACCTACATGTAACAGTATCTATAAATAATCTAGGCCTACATGTAACAGTATCTATAAATAATCTAGACCTACATGTAACAGTATCTATAAATAATCTAGACCTACATGTAACAGTATCTATAAATAATCTAGGCCTACATGTAACAGTATCTATAAATAATCTAGACCTACATGTAACAGTATCTATAAATAATCTAGGCCTACATGTAACAGTATCTATAAATAATCTAGGCCTACATGTAACAGTATCTATAAATAATCTAGGCCTACATGTAACAGTATCTATAAATAATCTAGACCTACATGTAACAGTATCTATAAATAATCTAGACCTACATGTAACTGTATCTATAAATAATCTAGACCTACATGTAACAGTATCTATAAATAATCTAGACCTACATGTAACAGTATCTATAAATAATCTAGACCTACATGTAACAGTATCTATAAATAATCTAGACCTACATGTAACAGTATCTATAAATAATCTAGGCCTACATGTAACAGTATCTATAAATAATCTAGACCTACATGTAACAGTATCTATAAATAAATCTAGGCCTACATGTAACAGTATCTATAAATAATCTAGACCTACATGTAACAGTATCTATAAATAATCTAGACCTACATGTAACAGTATCTATAAATAATCTAGACCTACATGTAACAGTATCTATAAATAATCTAGGCCTACATGTAACAGTATCTATAAATAATCTAGACCTACATGTAACAGTATCTATAAATAATCTAGAACTACATGTAACAGTATCTATAAATAATCTAGGCCTACATGTAACAGTATCTATAAATAATCTAGGCCTACATGTAACAGTATCTATAAATAATCTAGACCTACATGTAACAGTATCTATAAATAATCTAGACCTACATGTAACAGTATCTATAAATAATATAGACCTACATGTAACAGTATCTATAAATAATCTAGGCCTACATGTAACAGGAGCTCTTGCTCCTTTGACAATGATTTCACATGAGGACTTGTTCACATGACAGGCCTCGTGTCATTTGGACTATTTAATTGCCTACATTATGTTATTTCAAGTAATCCCATTGATATCACATTGTTAAAAAAAATATGCCAATATCGGGAATGCCTATGAATTGGGCAATTGAAAGCATCTAGGTCCAATGTAAACTTTGTGTTTGATGAAGATGATAGACCTTTCAAACTTCATATGCAGCATTATCGGCAAGTTATGCCTACTGTTCTAAGTGACTTGATGCCTGCTGTTCTAAGTGACATGATGCCTACTGTTCTAAGTGACATGATGCCTGCTGTTCTAAGTGACATGATGCCTACTGCTCTAAAGGACTTGATGCAAACTGTTGAAATTGACTTGATGCCTACTGTTCTAAGTGACATGATGCCTACTGTTCTAAGTGACATGATGCCTGCTGTTCTAAGTGACATGATGCCTGCTGTTCTAAGTGACATGATGCCTGCTGTTCTAAGTGACTTGATGCCTGCTGTTCTAAGTGACATGATGCCTGCTGTTCTAAGTGACATGATGCCTGCTGTTCTAAGTGACATGATGCCTGCTGTTCTAAGTGACATGATGCCTGCTGTTCTAAGTGACTTGATGCCTACTGTTCTAAGTGACATGATGCCTGCTGTTCTAAGTGACTTGATGTCTACTGTTCTAAGTGATATGATGCCTACTGTTCTAAGTGACTTGATGTCTACTGTCTACAAATACAATTTAAACCCAGGTCTGGTCACCTGATCGACAGACAAACAGGCCCTGTAGTGAGATTAGCAGAGTGAGTGGAAGTGGAAAGGGAACAACAGGTGCCAATAGGGGCCTAGAGTCCAGTTTCCTGTAATTACCTCTCTGTCACCCTGGTTCTCTGTGTGTGGTCTAGATAGGAGGAGGAGACAGAGATCCACACTGTTGTCTCTCTGTCTCTCTACCAGCATGGCAGCCAGCTGTCTGTCCTCAAACCTGGATCTGTTTTCTTTCATATACTTTCAGCATTTGACTTAGTCTACCTGGATTGTTAAACAGGATGCATTTGAACTTATATCCTGCCAGTCAAGAGAAATCAAGCTCAGCAAAAGTCTTTGAAAGAAAACAAATACTATTTGAATCCAGGTCGGCTGTTTGCAGTTCACAGGCCACTGACTGCAGTATCATCATCATCCTCCTCCTCTGCCCTTCCTCTCCTCTCCCCCCATTCTCCTCTCCCCCTCCTTTCCTGCTCGTGGAGGGGCAAGAGCTAATTTTAATCAGCTTGTGCTTTTAGACACATTTGGACAGGCTGGTTGCTCTGCTCCTTGCTGGCAGCTGTCTGTGGATCAGGTTACGACCACTGGAAATGAGGTATAAGAATATATGGAGGTGACTGAATTACTGAGACAGTGGACGGAAGGACCAGGGAGAAAACAGGACCTCAGGAGGGAAAACACTGCTTTAGGAGGGAGAAAACAGGATATCGGGAGGGAAAACACTGCTTTAGGAGGGAGGGAGAAAACAGGACCTCAGGAGGGAAAACACTGCTTTAGGAGGGAGGGAGAAAACAGGACCTCAGGAGGGGAAACACTGCTTTAGGAGGGAGGGAGAAAACAGGACCTCAGGAGGGAAAACACTGCTTTAGGAGGGAGGGAGAAAACAGGACCTCAGGAGGGAAAACACTGCTTTAGGAGGGAGGGAGAAAACAGGACCTCAGGAGGGAAAACACTGCTTTAGGAGGGAGGGAGAAAACAGGACCTCAGGAGGGAAAACACTGCTTTAGGAGGGAGAAAACAGGACCTCAGGAGGGAAAACACTGCTTTAGGAGGGAGGGAGAAAACAGGACCTCAGGAGGGAAAACACTGCTTTAGGAGGGAGGGAGAAAACAGGACCTCAGGAGGGAAAACACTGCTTTAGGAGGGAGGGAGAAAACAGGACCTCAGGAGGGAAAACACTGCTTCAGGAGGGAGGGAGAAAACAGGACCTCAGGAGGGAAAACACTGCTTTAGGAGGGAGGGAACAGGACCTCAGGAGGGAAAACACTGCTTTAGGAGGGAGGGAGAAAACAGGACCTCAGGAGGGAAAACACTGCTTTAGGAGGGAGAAACCAGGACCTCAGGAGGGAAAACACTGCTTTAGGAGGGAGGGAGAAAACAGGACCTCAGGAGGGAAAACACTGCTTTAGGAGGGAGGGAGAAAACAGGACCTCAGGAGGGAAAACACTGCTTTAGGAGGAAGGGAGAAAACAGGACCTCAGGAGGGAAAACACTGCTTTAGGAGGGAGGGAGAAAACAGGACCTCAGGAGGGAAAACACTGCTTTAGGAGGGAGGGAGAAAACAGGACCTCAGGAGGGAAAACACTGCTTTAGGAGGGAGAAACCAGGACCTCAGGAGGGAAAACACTGCTTTAGGAGGGAGGGAGAAAACAGGACCTCAGGAGGGAAAACACTGCTTTAGGAGGGAGAAACCAGGACCTCAGGAGGGAAAACACTGCTTTAGGAGGGAGGGAGAAAACAGGATCTCAGGAGGGAAAACACTGCTTTAGGAGGGAGGGAGAAAACAGGACCTCAGGAGGGAAAACACTGCTTTAGGAGGGAGAAAACAGGACCTCAGGAGGGAAAACACTGCTTTAGGAGGGAGGAGAAAACAGGACCTCAGGAGGGAAAACACTGCTTTAAAGAAAACAGGACTGGAGGGAAAACACTGCTTTAGGAGGGAGGGAGAAAACAGGACCTCAGGAGGGAAAACACTGCTTTAGGAGGGAGAAAAACAGGACCTCAGGAGGGAAAACACTGCTTTAGGAGGGAGGGAGAAAACAGGACCTCAGGAGGGAAAACACTGCTTTAGGAGGGAGGGAGGAAAACAGGAGCTCAGGAGGGAAAACACTGCTTTAGGAGGGAGGGAGAAAACAGGACCTCAGGAGGGAAAACACTGCTTTAGGAGGGAGGGAGAAAACAGGACCTCAGGAGGGAAAACACTGCTTTAGGAGGGAGAAAACAGGACCTCAGGAGGGAAAAAAACAGGACCTCACTGCTTTAGGAGGGAGAAAACAGGACCTCAGGAGGGAAAACACTGCTTTAGGAGGGAGAAAACAGGACCTCAGGAGGGAAAACACTGCTTTAGGAGGGAGAAAACAGGACCTCAGGAGGGAAAACACTGCTTTAGGAGGGAGGGAGAAAACAGGACCTCAGGAGGGAAAACACTGCTTTAGGAGGGAGGGAGAAAACAGGACCTCAGGAGGGAAAACACTGCTTTAGGAGGGAGGGAGAAAACAGGACCTCAGGAGGGAAAACACTGCTTTAGGAGGGAGGGAACAGGGGGACATCAGGAGGGAAAACACTGCTTTAGGAGGGAGGGAGAAAACAGGACCTCAGGAGGTGAAACACTGCTTTAGGAGGGAGAAAACAGGACCTCAGGAGGGAAAACACTGCTTTAGGAGGGAGGGAGAAAACAGGACCTCAGGAGGGAAAACACTGCTTTAGGAGGGAGGGAGAAAACAGGACCTCAGGGGGGAAAACACTGCTTTAGGAGGGAGAAAACAGGACCTCAGGAGGGAAAACACTGCTTTAGGAGGGAGGGAGAAAACAGGACCTCAGGAGGGAAAACACTGCTCTAGGAGGGAGGGAGAAAACAGGACCTCAGGAGGGAAAACACTGCTTTAGGAGGGAGGGAGAAAACAGGACCTCAGGAGGGAAAACACTGCTTTAGGAGGGAGGGAGAAAACAGGACCTCAGGAGGGAAAACACTGCTTTAGGAGGGAGGGAGAAAACAGGACCTCAGGAGGGAAAACACTGCTTTAGGAGGGAGGGAGAAAACAGGACCTCAGGAGGGAAAACACTGCTTTAGGAGGGAGGGAGAAAACAGGACCTCAGGAGGTGAAACACTGCTTTAGGAGGGAGGGAGAAAACAGGACCTCAGGAGGGAAAACACTGCTTTAGGAGGGAGGGAGAAAACAGGACCTCAGGAGGGAAAACACTGCTTTAGGAGGGAGGGAGAAAACAGGACCTCAGGAGGGAAAACACTGCTTTAGGAGGGAGGGAGAAAACAGGACCTCAGGAGGGAAAACACTGCTTTAGGAGGGAGGGAGAAAACAGGACCTCAGGAGGGAAAACACTGCTTTAGGAGGGAGGGAGAAAACAGGACCTCGGGAGGGAAAACACTGCTTTAGGAGGGAGGGAGAAAACAGGACCTCAGGAGGGAAAACACTGCTTTAGGAGGGAGGGAGAAAACAGGACCTCAGGAGGGAAAACACTGCTTTAGGAGGGAGAAACCAGGACCTCAGGAGGGAAAACACTGCTTTAGGAGGGAGAAAACAGGACATCAGGAGGGAAAACACTGCTTTAGGAGGGAGGGAGAAAACAGGACCTCAGGAGGGAAAACACTGCTTTAGGAGGGAGAAAACAGGACCTCAGGAGGGAAAACACTGCTTTAGGAGGGAGGGAGAAAACAGGACCTCAGGAGGGTAAACACTGCTTTAGGAGGGAGAAAACAGGACCTCAGGAGGGAAAACACTGCTTTAGGAGGGAGAAAACAGGACCTCAGGAGGGAAAACACTGCTTTAGGAGGGAGGGAGAAAACAGGACCTCAGGAGGGAAAACACTGCTTTAGGAGGGAGGGAGAAAACAGGACCTCAGGAGGGAAAACACTGCTTTAGGAGGGAGGGAGAAAACAGGACCTCAGGAGGGAAAACACTGCTTTAGGAGGGAGGGAGAAAACAGGACCTCAGGAGGGAAAACACTGCTTTAGGAGGGAGGGAGAAAACAGGACCTCAGGAGGGAAAACACTGCTTTAGGAGGGAGAAAACAGGACCTCAGGAGGGGAAACACTGCTTTAGGAGGGAGGGAGAAAACAGGACCTCAGGAGGGAAAACACTGCTTTAGGAGGGAGAAAACAGGACCTCAGGAGGGAAAACACTGCTTTAGGAGGGAGGGAGAAAACAGGACCTCAGGAGGTAAAACACTGCTTTAGGAGGGAGGGAGAAAACAGGACCTCAGGAGGGAAAAACACTGCTTTAGGAGGGAGGGAGAAAACAGGTCCTCAGGAGGGAAAACACTGCTTTAGGAAGGAGGGAACAGGGGGATATTAGGAGGGAAAACACTGCTTTAGGAGGGAGGGAGAAAACAGGACCTCAGGAGGGAAAACACTGCTTTAGGAGGGAGGGAGAAAACAGGACCTCAGGAGGGGAAACACTGCTTTAGGAGGGAGGGAGAAAACAGGACCTCAGGAGGGAAAACACTGCTTTAGGAGGGAGAAACCAGGACCTCAGGAGGGAAAACACTGCTTTAGGAGGGAGGGAGAAAACAGGACCTCAGGAGGGAAAACACTGCTTTAGGAGGGAGGGAGAAAACAGGACCTCAGGAGGGGAAACACTGCTTTAGGAGGGAGGGAGAAAACAGGACCTCGGTAGGGAATACACTGCTTTAGGAGGGAGGAGAAAACAGGACCTCAGGAGGGAAAACACTGCTTTAGGAGGGAGGGAACAGGACCTCAGGAGGGAAAACACTGCTTTAGGAGGGAGGGAGAAAACAGGACCTCAGGAGGGAAAACACTGCTTTAGGAGGGAGGGAGAAAACAGGACCTCAGGAGGGAAAACACTGCTTTAGGAGGGAGGGAGAAAACAGGTCCTCAGGAGGGAAAACACTGCTTTAGGAGGGAGGGAGAAAACAGGACCTCAGGAGGGAAAACACTGCTCTAGGAGGGAGGGAACAGGGGGATATTAGGAGGGAAAACACTGCTTTAGGAGGGAGGGAGAAAACAGGACCTCAGGAGGGAAAACACTGCTTTAGGAGGGAGGGAGAAAACAGGACCTCAGGAGGGAAAACACTGCTTTAGGAGGGAGGGAGAAAACAGGTCCTCAGGAGGGAAAACACTGCTTTAGGAGGGAGGGAGAAAACAGGACCTCAGGAGGGAAAACACTGCTTTAGGAGGGAGGGAGAAAACAGGACCTCAGGAGGGAAAACACTGCTTTAGGAGGGAGGGAGAAAACAGGACCTCAGGAGGGAAAACACTGCTTTAGGAGGGAGAAACCAGGACCTCAGGAGGGAAAACACTGCTTTAGGAGGGAGGGAGAAAACAGGACCTCAGGAGGGAAAACACTGCTTTAGGAGGGAGGGAGAAAACAGGACCTCGGGAGGGAAAACACTGCTTTAGGAGGGAGGGAGAAAACAGGATCTCAGGAGGGAAAACACTGCTTTAGGAGGGAGAAAACAGGACCTCGGGAGGGAAAACACTGCTTTAGGAGGGAGAAAACAGGATCTCAGGAGGGAAAACACTGCTTTAGGAGGGAGAAAACAGGATCTCAGGAGGGAAAACACTGCTTTAGGAGGGAGAAAACAGGACCTCAGGAGGGAAAACACTGCTTTAGGAGGGAGGGAGAAAACAGGACCTCAGGAGGGGAAACACTGCTTTAGGAGGGAGGGAGAAAACAGGACCTCAGGAGGGAAAACACTGCTTTAGGAGGGAGGGAGAAAACAGGACCTCAGGAGGGAAAACACTGCTTTAGGAGGGAGGGAACAGGGGGACATCAGGAGGGAAAACACTGCTTTAGGAGGGAGGGAGAAAACAGGACCTCAGGAGGTGAAACACTGCTTTAGGAGGGAGAAAACAGGACCTCAGGAGGGAAAACACTGCTTTAGGAGGGAGGGAGAAAACAGGACCTCAGGAGGGAAAACACTGCTTTAGGAGGGAGGGAGAAAACAGGACCTCAGGGGGAAAACACTGCTTTAGGAGGGAGAAAACAGGACCTCAGGAGGGAAAACACTGCTTTAGGAGGGAGGGAGAAAACAGGACCTCAGGAGGGAAAACACTGCTCTAGGAGGGAGGGAGAAAACAGGACCTCAGGAGGGAAAACACTGCTTTAGGAGGGAGGGAGAAAACAGGACCTCAGGAGGGAAAACACTGCTTTAGGAGGGAGGGAGAAAACAGGACCTCAGGAGGGAAAACACTGCTTTAGGAGGGAGGGAGAAAACAGGACCTCAGGAGGGAAAACACTGCTTTAGGAGGGAGGGAGAAAACAGGACCTCAGGAGGGAAAACACTGCTTTAGGAGGGAGGGAGAAAACAGGACCTCAGGAGGTGAAACACTGCTTTAGGAGGGAGGGAGAAAACAGGACCTCAGGAGGGAAAACACTGCTTTAGGAGGGAGGGAGAAAACAGGACCTCAGGAGGGAAAACACTGCTTTAGGAGGGAGGGAGAAAACAGGACCTCAGGAGGGAAAACACTGCTTTAGGAGGGAGGGAGAAAACAGGACCTCAGGAGGGAAAACACTGCTTTAGGAGGGAGGGAGAAAACAGGACCTCAGGAGGGAAAACACTGCTTTAGGAGGGAGGGAGAAAACAGGACCTCGGGAGGGAAAACACTGCTTTAGGAGGGAGGGAGAAAACAGGACCTCAGGAGGGAAAACACTGCTTTAGGAGGGAGGGAGAAAACAGGACCTCAGGAGGGAAAACACTGCTTTAGGAGGGAGAAACCAGGACCTCAGGAGGGAAAACACTGCTTTAGGAGGGAGAAAACAGGACATCAGGAGGGAAAACACTGCTTTAGGAGGGAGGGAGAAAACAGGACCTCAGGAGGGAAAACACTGCTTTAGGAGGGAGAAAACAGGACCTCAGGAGGGAAAACACTGCTTTAGGAGGGAGGGAGAAAACAGGACCTCAGGAGGGTAAACACTGCTTTAGGAGGGAGAAAACAGGACCTCAGGAGGGAAAACACTGCTTTAGGAGGGAGAAAACAGGACCTCAGGAGGGAAAACACTGCTTTAGGAGGGAGGGAGAAAACAGGACCTCAGGAGGGAAAACACTGCTTTAGGAGGGAGGGAGAAAACAGGACCTCAGGAGGGAAAACACTGCTTTAGGAGGGAGGGAGAAAACAGGACCTCAGGAGGGAAAACACTGCTTTAGGAGGGAGGGAGAAAACAGGACCTCAGGAGGGAAAACACTGCTTTAGGAGGGAGAAAACAGGACCTCAGGAGGGGAAACACTGCTTTAGGAGGGAGGGAGAAAACAGGACCTCAGGAGGGAAAACACTGCTTTAGGAGGGAGAAAACAGGACCTCAGGAGGGAAAACACTGCTTTAGGAGGGAGGGAGAAAACAGGACCTCAGGAGGGAAAACACTGCTTTAGGAGGGAGGGAGAAAACAGGACCTCAGGAGGGAAAACACTGCTTTAGGAGGGAGGGAGAAAACAGGTCCTCAGGAGGGAAAACACTGCTTTAGGAAGGAGGGAACAGGGGGATATTAGGAGGGAAAACACTGCTTTAGGAGGGAGGGAGAAAACAGGACCTCAGGAGGGAAAACACTGCTTTAGGAGGGAGGGAGAAAACAGGACCTCAGGAGGGGAAACACTGCTTTAGGAGGGAGGGAGAAAACAGGACCTCAGGAGGGAAAACACTGCTTTAGGAGGGAGAAACCAGGACCTCAGGAGGGAAAACACTGCTTTAGGAGGGAGGGAGAAAACAGGACCTCAGGAGGGAAAACACTGCTTTAGGAGGGAGGGAGAAAACAGGACCTCAGGAGGGGAAACACTGCTTTAGGAGGGAGGGAGAAAACAGGACCTCGGTAGGGAATACACTGCTTTAGGAGGGAGGGAGAAAACAGGACCTCAGGAGGGAAAACACTGCTTTAGGAGGGAGGGAACAGGACCTCAGGAGGGAAAAC
This sequence comes from Oncorhynchus masou masou, assembly GCF_036934945.1. Lineage (NCBI taxonomy): Eukaryota > Metazoa > Chordata > Actinopteri > Salmoniformes > Salmonidae > Oncorhynchus > Oncorhynchus masou. Next base: position 87,439,371 of record NC_088216.1, read on the forward strand.
ACTGCTTTAGGAGGGAGGGAGAAAACAGGACCTCAGGAGGGAAAACACTGCTTTAGGAGGGAGGGAGAAAACAGGACCTCAGGAGGGAAAACACTGCTTTAGGAGGGAGGGAGAAAACAGGTCCTCAGGAGGGAAAACACTGCTTTAGGAGGGAGGGAGAAAACAGGACCTCAGGAGGGAAAACACTGCTCTAGGAGGGAGGGAACAGGGGGATATTAGGAGGGAAAACACTGCTTTAGGAGGGAGGGAGAAAACAGGACCTCAGGAGGGAAAACACTGCTTTAGGAGGGAGGGAGAAAACAGGACCTCAGGAGGGAAAACACTGCTTTAGGAGGGAGGGAACAGGGGGATATTAGGAGGGAAAACACTGCTTTAGGAGGGAGGGAGAAAACAGGATCTCAGGAGGGAAAACACTGCTTTAGGAGGGAGGGAGAAAACAGGTCCTCAGGAGGGAAAACACTGCTTTAGGAGGGAGGGAGAAAACAGGACCTCAGGAGGGAAAACACTGCTTTAGGAGGGAGGGAGAAAACAGGACCTCAGGAGGGAAAACACTGCTTTAGGAGGGAGGGAGAAAACAGGACCTCAGGAGGGAAAACACTGCTTTAGGAGGGAGAAACCAGGACCTCAGGAGGGAAAACACTGCTTTAGGAGGGAGGGAGAAAACAGGACCTCAGGAGGGAAAACACTGCTTTAGGAGGGAGGGAGAAAACAGGACCTCGGGAGGGAAAACACTGCTTTAGGAGGGAGGGAGAAAACAGGATCTCAGGAGGGAAAACACTGCTTTAGGAGGGAGGGAGAAAACAGGACCTCGGGAGGGAAAACACTGCTTTAGGAGGGAGAAAACAGGATCTCAGGAGGGAAAACACTGCTTTAGGAGGGAGAAAACAGGATCTCAGGAGGGAAAACACTGCTTTAGGAAGGAGAAAACAGGACCTCAGGAGGGAAAACACTGCTTCAGGAGGGAGAAAACAGGATCTCAGGAGGGAAAACACTGCTTTAGGAGGGAGGGAGAAAACAGGACCTCAGGAGGGAAAACACTGCTTTAGGAGGGAGAAAACAGGATCTCAGGAGGGAAAACACTGCTTTAGGAGGGAGGGAGAAAACAGGACCTCAGGAGGGAAAACACTGCTTTAGGAGGGAGGGAGAAAACAGGACCTCAGGAGGGGAAACACTGCTTTAGGAGGGAGGGAGAAAACAGGATCTCAGGGGGGAAAACACTGCTTTAGGAGGGAGGGAGAAAACAGGACCTCAGGAGGGAAAACACTGCTTTAGGAGGGAGAAAACAGGACCTCAGGAGGGAAAACACTGCTTTAGGAGGGAGGGAGAAAACAGGACCTCAGGAGGGAAAACACTGCTTTAGGAGGGAGGGAGAAAACAGGACCTCAGGAGGGAAAACACTGCTTTAGGAGGGAGAAACCAGGACCTCAGGAGGGAAAACACTGCTTTAGGAGGGAGGGAGAAAACAGGACCTCAGGAGGGAAAACACTGCTTTAGGAGGGAGGGAGAAAACAGGACCTCAGGAGGGAAAACACTGCTTTAGGAGGGAGGGAGAAAACAGGACCTCAGGAGGGAAAACACTGCTTTAGGAGGGAGGGAGAAAACAGGACCTCAGGAGGGAAAACACTGCTTTAGGAGGGAGGGAGAAAACAGGACCTCAGGAGGGAAAACACTGCTCTAGGAGGGAGAAAACAGGACCTCAGGAGGGAAAACACTGCTTTAGGAGGGAGGGAGAAAACAGGACCTCAGGAGGGAAAACACTGCTTTAGGAGGGAGGGAGAAAACAGGACCTCAGGAGGGAAAACACTGCTTTAGGAGGGAGGGAGAAAACAGGACCTCAGGAGGGAAAACACTGCTTTAGGAGGGAGGGAGAAAACAGGACCTCAGGAGGGAAAACACTGCTTTAGGAGGGAGGGAGAAAACAGGACCTTAGTAGGGAAAACACTGCTTTAGGAGGGAGGGAGAAAACAGGACCTCAGGAGGGAAAACACTGCTTTAGGAGGGAGGGAGAAAACAGGACCTCAGGAGGGAAAACACTGCTTTAGGAGGGAGGGAACAGGACCTCAGGAGGGAAAACACTGCTTTAGGAGGGAGGGAGAAAACAGGACCTCAGGAGGGAAAACACTGCTTTAGGAGGGAGGGAACAGGACCTCAGGAGGGAAAACACTGCTTTAGGAGGGAGGGAGAAAACAGGATCTCAGGAGGGAAAACACTGCTTTAGGAGGGAGAAAACAGGACATCAGGAGGGAAAACACTGCTTTAGGAGGGAGGGAGAAAACAGGTCCTCAGGAGGGAAAACACTGCTTTAGGAGGGAGGGAGAAAACAGGACCTCAGGAGGGAAAACACTGCTTTAGGAGGGAGGGAGAAAACAGGACCTCAGGAGGGAAAACACTGCTTTAGGAGGGAGGGAGAAAACAGGTCCTCAGGAGGGAAAACACTGCTTTAGGAGGGAGGGAATGGGGGGGATATCAGGAGGGAAAACACTGCTTTAGGAGGGAGGGAATGGGGGGGATATCAGGAGGGAAAACACTGCTTTAGGAGGGAGAAAACAGGACCTCAGGGGGGAAAACACTGCTTTAGGAGGGAGGGAATGGGGGGGGATTTCGGGAGGGAAAACGCTGCTTTAGGAGGAAGGAAACGGGGCGAGGGGAAGTGTGAAAAGGAGATCCCTGCAGCAGGGAACAGAGAGGGGGAACTCAGAAACTGTATTAGCTATGGTCATCTGCTATCACGTGACATGAATAATATGTTAGAGTGACAGAACAGAAGAGTGCATGTTATAAAGTCTTGTGATCGGGATAGTACCACTGTATGATTACTTTAGCATCTAAAGACACTCTTTCAATATTTTTTTTTGTTATTATTTAATTTATTTCAGCTTTATTTAACCAGGTAGGCTAGTTGAGAACAAGTTCTCATTTTCAACTGTGACCTGGCCAAGATAAAGCAAAGCAGTTCGACATATACAACAACAGAGAGTTACACATGGAATAAACAAACACACAATCAATAATACAGTAGAAAAATCTATATACAGCATATGCAAATGAGGTAGGATGAGAGAGGTAAGGCAATAAATAGGCCATGGTTGCAAAGTAATTACAATATAGCAATTAAACACTGGAATGGTAGGATGTACAGAAGATGAATGTGCAAGTTGAGATACTGGTGTGCAAAGGAGCAAGATAAATGAATAAATAAAGTGTGAGGATGAGGTAGATTGGATGGTCTATTTACAGATGAGCTATGTACAGGTGCAGTGATCTGTGAGCTGCTCTGACAGCTGGAGCTTAAAGCTAGTGAGCGAGGTAAGAGTCCCCAGCTTCATAGATTTTTGCAGTTGGTTCCAGTCATTGGCAGCAGAGAACTGGAAGGAAAGGTGGCGAAAAGAAGAATTGTCTTTGGGGCCCAGTGAGATATACCTGCTGGAGCGCGTGCAATGGGTGGGTGCTGCTATAGTGACCAGTGAGCTGAGATAAGGCGGGGCTTTACCTAGCAGAGACTTGTAGATGACCTGGAGCCAGTGAGTTTGGCGACGAGTATGAAGCGAGGGCCAGCCAACGAGAGCATACAGGTCACAGTGGTTGGTAGTATATGGGGCTTTGGTGACAAAACTAATGGCAATGTGATAGACTGCATCCAACTTGTTGAGTAGAGTGTTGGAGGCTATTTGGTAAATGACATCGACGAAGTCGAGGATCGGTAGGATGGTCAGTTTTATGAGGGTATGTTTGGCAGCATGAGTGAAGGATGCTTTGTTTTGCAAAAAGTAAGCCAATCATAGATTTAATTTTGGATTGGAGATGCTTAATGTGAGTCTGGAAGGAGAGTTTACAGCCTAACCAGACACCTAGGTATTTATAGTTGTCCACGTATTCTAAATCAGAACCGTCCAGAGTAGTGATGGGGCAGCTGCGGGCAGCGATCGGTTGAAGAACATGCATTTAGTTTTACTTGCATTTAAGAGCAGTTGGAGGCCATGAAAGGAGAGTTGTAGGCATTGAAGCTTGTCTGGAGGGTTGTTAACACAGTGTCCAAAGAATGGCCAGAAGTATACAGCATGGTGTCATCTGCGTAGAGGTGGATCAGAGAATCACCAGCAGCGAGAGCAACATCATTGATGTATACAGAGAAGAGAGTCGGCCCGAGAATTTAACCCTGTGGCACCCCCATAGAGACTGCCAGAGGCCCGGACAACAGGCCCCCCGATTTGACACACTGAATTCTATCGAAGTAGTTGGTGAACCAGGCGATGCAGTCTTCAGAGAAGCCAAAGCTGTTTAGTCTGCCAATAAGAATGTGGTGATTGACAGAGTCGAAAGCCTTGGCCAGGTCCATGAAGACAGCTGCACAGTAATGTCTCTTATCGATGGCGGTTATGATGTCGTTTAGAACCTTTAGCGTGGCTGAGGTGCACCGTGACCAGCTCTGAAACCAGATTTCATAGTAGAGAAGGTATGGTGAGATTCCAAATGGTCAGTAATCTGTTTGTTAACTTGGCGTTTGAAGATCTTAGAAAAGCAGGGTAGGATAGATATAGGTCTGTAGCAGTTTGGGTCTAGAGTGTCTCTCCCTTTGAAGAGGGGGATGACCGCGGCAGCTTTCCAATCTATGGGAACCTCAGACGATACGAAAGAGAGGTTGAACAGGCTAGTAATAGGGGTTGCAATCATTTCGGGAGATCATTTTAGATAGAGAGTGTCCAGATTGTCTAGCCCGGCTGATTTGTAGGGGAACAGATTTTGCAGCTCTTTCAGAACATCTGCTATCTGGATTTGGGTGAAGGAAAAGTGAGGGAGGCTTGGGCGAGTTGTTGTGGGGAGCGCAGGGCTGTTGACCGGGGTAGGGGTAGCCAGGTGAAAAGCATGGCCAGCCTTAGAAAAATGCTTATTGAAATTCTCAATTATTGTGGATTTATCGGTAGTGACAGTGCTCACTAGCCTCAGTGCAGTGGGCAGCTGGGAGGAGGTGCTCTTATTCTTCATGGACTTTACAGTGTCCCAGAACTTTGAGTTTGTACTACAGGATGTAAATTTCTATTTGAAAAAGCTATATCACGGGGGCTATTCGATGCTAATGCAGAACGCCACAGGATGTTTTTATGCTGATCAAGGGCAGACAAGTCTGGAGTGAACCAAGGACTATATCTATTCCTAGTTCTACATTTTTGAATGGAGCATGCTTATTTAAGATGGTGAGGAAGGCACTTTTAAAGAATAATCAGGCATCATCGACTGACGGGATGAGGTCAATGTCATTCCAGGATACCCCGGCCAGGTCGATTAGAAAGGCCTGTTCGCAGAAGTGTTTTAGGGAGCGTTTGACAGTGATGAGGGGTGGTCTTTTGACCGCAGACCCATTATGGATGCAGGCAATGAGGCAGTGATCACTGAGTTCTTGGTTGAAAACAGCAGAGGTGTATTTGGAGGGTGAGTTAGTTAGGATGACGTCTATGAGGGTGCCCGTGTTTACAGACTTGGGGTTATATCTTGTAGGTTCATTGATCATTTGTGTGAGATTGAGGGCATCAAGTTTAGATTGTAGGATGGCCGGGGTGTTAAACATGTCCCAGTTTAGGTCACCTAGCAGCACGAGCTCAGAAGATAGATGGGGGGCAATCAATTCACATATGGTGTCCAGGGCTCAGCTGGGAGCAGAGGGTGGTCTATAGCAGGCGGCAACAGTGAGAGACTTGTTTCTGGAAAGGTGCATTTTTAAAAGTAGAAGCTCAAATTGTTTGGGTACAGACCTGGATAGTAAGACAGAATTGCAACACCACCCCCTTTGGCAGTTCTATCTTGGTGGAAAATGTTATAGTTAGGGAAGAAAATGTCAGTTTTTTTGTGGTTTTCTTAAGCCAGGATTCAGATACGGCCAAGACATCCGGGTTTCAATATGAACCATGTGATGTCAGTACTATACAATCATTAGCCATGTACTGTCAAAACAGCACACCGTTTCTGACTGTGTTGACAACAGCTATATTGTACAGCATGGTGTAAGGCACTGTAAGGCTTGTTTTTTTTATAGGTTGTGTTGCAGACATGGGTTCAAATATGTATTTCTATTGAATTATTTGTTTTTAAATGAACATTTTCTGTGTATGTAGAGTATTTTCAAATAGTGTGTTTGTGAGTCAATTGGGGCTGTCACAATCGTCGTAAGAAGCGGACCAAAGCGCAGCGGGGTTAGAATACGTTCTTCTTAAATGTAATGAAGAACACTTAAACGATAAGACGACCGCGTCACCGCTATATAAACAATGCGCTAACGTGCAACATAACATCAACAATAACACACGAAAGAAGATGGCTGCCTAAATATGGTTCCCAATCAGAGACAACGATAAACACCTGCCTCTAATTGAGAACCAATCTAGGCGACAATAGACCAACATAAACACCTAGATGAAAACAACCCCATAAATCTACAAAAACCCCTAGACAGTACAAACACCCTAGAATAAGACAAGAACACACATATCACGCATATCACACCCTGACCTAACCAAAATAATAAAGAAAACAAAGAATACTAAGGTCAGGGCGTGACAGTTCCCCCCCCCCCACAAAGGTGCGGACTCCGGCCGCAAAAACCTAATCTAAAGGGGAGGGTCCGGGTGGTTAGAGCATTTGGCCAGTAACCGAAAGGTTGCTGGATCGAATCCCAGAGCTGTGAAGGTAAAAATCTGTAGTTCTGTCCCTGAAAAAGGCAATTAAAGCACTGTCATTGACTTGTGTAGTTAAGTAATGGCTAAATAAAAAAAGAAAACAATTATCAAAAGAAAACAATTCAAATGTTGTTATAATCATTTCCTTTAAATAGGCTACAATTTGAAAGTATATTCAAACATTTTTGCAAATACTCTTTTCAAATTTTAAATATATGGGAGTGTGTTTGAGTCAGTTTATTTGAGTATTTTCAAATACTTCCAATACTTTCCAAGTGTATCTCCAAAATTCAACTACTTGTTTTTCAAATTAAAACATATCTGAATACATACTTCAAAATGTGCGAAAGTAACTGAGATATGTCAAATAGTATTTGAACCAAGGTCTGATAGGCTGCTATTCGGCCTTGTTATATGTCTACCAACAGGTCTCTCCTTCAAAATAAGCATCTTGGCCTTGAAGGCCTTGGGGAGTGAAAAACCACTATTGTGTTGTGTCAACACCAGTTTGGTATGCAAAAATATTTACTTTCAAGTGTCGCATGGCTGTACAGCTGTTCTTGAAATAAACATGTATCCAACAAGGTTCATGACAGGGGTTGGTACAGTGCATTCTGTTTGTTATTAACCAACCATAAACAAGGTTCCCCTTGTGTTCATGACAGGGGTTGGTACAGTCCATTCTATTTGTTATTAGCCAACCATAAACAAGGTTCCCCTTGTGTTCATGACAGGGGTTGGTACAGTCCATTCTATTTGTTATTAACCAACCATAAACAAGGTTCCCCTTGTGTTCATGACAGGGGTTGGTACAGTCCATTCTGTTTGTTATTATCCAACCATAAACAAGGTTCCCCTTGTGTTCATGACAGGGGTTGGTACAGTCCATTCTGTTTGTTATTATCCAACCATAAACAAGGTTCCCCTTGTGTTCATGACAGGGGTTGGTACAGTCCATTCTATTTGTTATTAACCAACCATAAACAAGGTTCCCCTTGTGTTCATGACAGGGGTTGGTACAGTCCATTCTATTTGTTATTAACCAACCATAAACAAGGTTCCCCTTGTGTTCATGACAGGGGTTGGTACAGTCCATTCTATTTGTTATTAACCAACCATAAACAAGGTTCCCCTTGTGTTCATGACAGGGGTTGGTACAGTCCATTCTATTTGTTATTAACCAACCATAAACAAGGTTCCCCTTGTGTTCATGACAGGGGTTGGTACAGTCCATTCTGTTTGTTGTTAACCAACCATAAACAAGGTTCCCCTTGTGTTCATGACAGGGGTTGGTACAGTCCATTCTGTTTGTTATCAACCAACCATAAACAAGGTTCCCCTTGTGTTCATGACAGGGGTTGGTACAGTCCATTCTATTTGTTATTAACCAACCATAAACAAGGTTCCCCCTGTGTTCATGACAGAGGTTGGTACAGTCCATTCTGTTTGTTATTAACCAACCATAAACAATGTTCCCCTTGTGTTCATGACAGAGGTTGGTACAGTCCATTCTATTTGTTATTAACCAACCATAAACAAGGTTCCCCTTGTGTTCATGACAGGGGTTGGTACAGTCCATTCTATTTGTTATTAACCAACCATAAACAAGGTTCCCCTTGTGTTCATGACAGGGGTTGGTACAGTCCATTCTATTTGTTATTAACCAACCATAAACAAGGTTCCCCTTGTGTTCATGACAGAGGTTGGTACAGTCCATTCTATTTGTTATTAACCAACCATAAACAAGGTTCCCCTTGTGTTCATGACAGGGGTTGGTACAGTCCATTCTATTTGTTATTAACCAACCATAAACAAGGTGCCCCTTGTGTTCATGACAGGGGTTGGTACAGTCCATTCTATTTGTTATTAACCAACCATAAACAAGGTTCCCCTTGTGTTCATGACAGGGGTTGGTACAGTCCATTCTATTTGTTATTAACCAATCATAAACAAGTGAAAGATTCACCAGAGTAGTCTCATCTTCAGAAAAGCCTCTTTTGGATGAATCAGATTCACAGTAAACACTTTATATGTGTTATACTCAATCAGAAATCTCCTTTAAATGTCAATCATCCTGTAAAGTGCTGTCCAGATTGAATCTAGACCTTTCTGTCATTTCAGTGAATGTGTTCCCCATCAAGGCAGTGTCAGTGATGTGATCACTTCATGTGTTCCCCACCTGGGGTAGCAGCCTAGTGATTAGAGCGTTGGACTAGTAACCAAAAGGTTGCAAGACCAAATCCCCACAGCTGACAAGGCAGTTAACCCACTGTTCCTGGGGTGTCATTGAAAATAAGAATTTGTTCTAAACTGACTTGCCTGGTTAAACAAAGGATAAATAAGTCAAGGCAGTGTAAGTGATGTAAACACCCTGATTATCATAGTAAAGAAATCAAAACTATGAAATAACACATAAGGAATCATGTACCGTAGTAAAGAAATCAAAATGGATTTTAGTTTCTTCCTAATTGCCACCCTTTGCCTTGATGACAGCTTTGTACACTCTTGGCATTCTCTCAACCAGCTTCACCTGGAATGCTCTTCCAACAGTCTTGAAGGAGTTCCCAAATATGCTGAGCACTTGTTGGTTGCTTTTCCTTCACTCTGCAGTCCAACTCATCCCACATCATCTCAAATGGGTTAAGGTTGATTGATTGTGGAGGCCAGGTCATCACTCTTCTTCTTGGTCAAATAGCCCTTACACCGCCTGGAGGTGTGTTTTGGTGATTGCCCTGTTGAAAAACAGATGATAGTCCCACTAAACGCAAACCAGATGGGATGGCATATCGCTGCAGAATGCTGTGGTAGCGATGATGGGTATGTGTGCCTTGAATTCTAAACACATCACTGACAGTGTCACCAGCAAAGCACCCCCACACTTCTAAATAATTCACACATCCTCCTCCATGCTTCACGGAGAGAACCACACATGTGAGGATCATCCGTTCACCTACTCTGTGTCTCACAAAGACACAGCAGTTGGAACCAAAAATCTCCAATTTGGACTCAACAGACCAAAGGACAGATCTCCATTGGTCTAATGTCAATTACTCGTGTTTCTTGGCCCAAGCAAGTCTCTTCTTCTGATTGGTGTCATTTAGAAGTGGTTTCTTTGCAGCAATTCGACCATGAAGGCCTGATTCCTGCAGTCTCCTCTGAACAGTTGATGTTGAGAGATGTCTGTTACTTGAACTCTGTGAAGCATTTACTAGGGCTGACATTTCTGAGGCTGGTAACTCTAATGAACGTATCCTCCGCAGCAGAGGTAACTCTGGGTCTTCCTTTCCTGTGGCGGTCCTCATGAGAGCCAGATTCATCAAAGCGCTTGATCGTTTTTGAGGACTACACTTGAAGAAACTTGCAAAGTTCTTGACATTTTCAGGATTGGTTGTCCTTCATGTCTTAGAGTAATGAGGGACTGTCAT
>NC_088216.1:87454463-87521963 GCF_036934945.1 Oncorhynchus masou masou
ATACTATTGGTCTCTGTTCCTGGAGATCTGATATCGGTCTCTGTTCTAGGAGAGATGCTATTGGACTCTGTTCTAGTAGAGATACTATTGGTCTCTGTTCCTAGAGATCTGATATAGGTCTCTGTTATAGTAGAGATACTATTGGTCTCTGTTCCTAGAGATCTGATATAGGTCTCTGTTCTAGGAGAGATGCTATTGGTCTCTGTTCTAGTAGAGATACTATTGGTCTCTGTTCTAGGAGAGAAACAATTGGTCTCTGTTCTAGGAGAGATGCTATTGGTCTCTGTTCTAGGAGAGATGCTATTGGTCTCTGTTCTAGTAGAGATACTATTGGTCTCTGTTCTAGGAGAGATACAATTGGTCTCTGTTCTAGGAGAGATGCTATTGGTCTCTGTTCTAGGAGAGATGCTATTGGTCTCTGTTCTAGTAGAGATACTACTGGTCTCTGTTCTAGTAGAGATACTACTGGTCTCTGTTCTAGGAGAGATACTATTGGTCTCTGTTCTAGGAGAGATGCTATTGGTCTCTGTTCTAGTAGAGATACTATTGGTCTCTGTTCTAGTAGAGATACTATTGGTCTCTGTTCTAGTAGAGATACTACTGGTCTCTGTTCCTGGAGATCTGATATAGGTCTCTGTTCTAGTAGAGATGCTATTGGTCTCTGTTCTAGGAGAGATGCTATTGGTCTCTGTTCTAGGAGAGATGCTATTGGTCTCTGTTCTAGGAGAGATGCTATTGGTCTCTGTTCTAGGAGATATACCATTGGTCTCTGTTCTAGTAGAGATACTATTGGTCTCTGTTCTAGGAGAGATGCTATTGGTCTCTGTTCTAGTAGAGATACTATTGGTCTCTGTTCTAGTAGAGATACTATTGGTCTCTGTTCTAGTAGAGATACTACTGGTCTCTGTTCTAGTAGAGATACTATTGGTCTCTGTTCCTGGAGATCTGATATAGGTCTCTGTTCTAGTAGAGATACTATTGGTCTCTGTTCTAGTAGAGATACCATTGGTCTCTGTTCTAGGAGAGATACCATTGGTCTCTGTTCTAGGAGAGATGCTATTGGTCTCTGTTCTAGTAGAGATACCATTGGTCTCTGTTCCTGGAGATCTGATATAGGTCTCTGTTCTAGGAGAGATACTATTGGTCTCTGTTCTAGGAGAGATACCATTGGTCTCTGTTCTAGTAGAGATACCATTGGTCTCTGTTCTAGGAGATCTGATATAGGTCTCTGTTCTAGGAGAGATACCATTGGTCTCTGTTCTAGGAGAGATACCATTGGTCTCTGTTCTAGGAGAGATGCTATTGGTCTCTGTTCTAGTAGAGATACCATTGGTCTCTGGTCCTGGAGATCTGATATAGGTCTCTGTTCTAGGAGAGATACTATTGGTCTCTGTTCTAGGAGAGATACCATTGGTCTCTGTTCTAGGAGAGATACCATTGGTCTCTGTTCTAGGAGAGATACTATTGGTCTCTGTTCTAGGAGAGATACTACTGGTCTCTGTTCTAGTAGAGATACTATTGGTCTCTGTTCTAGGAGAGATACTACTGGTCTCTGTTCTAGGAGAGATGCTATTGGTCTCTGTTCTAGGAGAGATACTATTGGTCTCTGTTCTAGTAGAGATACTATTGGTCTCTGTTCCTGGAGATCTCATATAGGTCTCTGTTCTAGGAGAGATACTACTGGTCTCTGTTCTAGGAGAGATACTATTGGTCTCTGTTCTAGGAGAGATACCATTGGTCTCTGTTCTAGGAGAGATGCTATTGGTCTCTGTTCTAGGAGAGATGCTATTGGTCTCTGTTCCTGGAGATCTGATATAGGTCTCTGTTCTAGGAGAGATACTATTGGTCTCTGTTCTAGTAGAGATACTATTGGTCTCTGTTCTAGGAGAGATACCATTGGTCTCTGTTCCTGGAGATCTGATATAGGTCTCTGTTCTAGGAGAGATACTACTGGTCTCTGTTCTAGTAGAGATACCATTGGTCTCTGTTATAGGAGAGATACCATTGGTCTCTGTTCTAGGAGAGATGCTATTGGTCTCTGTTCTAGGAGAGATACTACTGGTCTCTGTTCTGGAGATCTGATATAGGTCTCTGTTCTAGTAGAGATGCTATTGGTCTCTGTTCTAGGAGAGATGCTATTGGTCTCTGTTCTAGGAGAGATGCTACTGGTCTCTGTTCTAGGAGAGATGCTTTTGGTCTCTGTTCCTGGAGATCTGATATAGGTCTCTGTTCTAGGAGAGATACTATTGGTCTCTGTTCTAGTAGAGATACTATTGGTCTCTGTTCCTGGAGATCTGATATAGGTCTCTGTTCTAGGAGAGATACTACTGGTCTCTGTTCTAGTAGAGATACCATTGGTCTCTGTTCTAGGAGAGATACCATTGGTCTCTGTTCTAGGAGAGATACTATTGGTCTCTGTTCTAGGAGAGATACTACTGGTCTCTGTTCTGGAGATCTGATATAGGTCTCTGTTCTAGGAGAGATACTACTGGTCTCTGTTCTAGTAGAGATACCATTGGTCTCTGTTCTAGTAGAGATACCATTGGTCTCTGTTCTAGGAGAGATACCATTGGTCTCTGTTCTAGTAGAGATACTACTGGTCTCTGTTCTAGTAGAGATGCTATTGGTCTCTGTTCTAGGAGAGATGCTATTGGTCTCTGTTCTAGGAGAGATGCTATTGGTCTCTGTTCTAGGAGAGATGCTATTGGTCTCTGTTCTAGGAGAGATACTACTGGTCTCTGTTTTAGGAGAGATACTACTGGTCTCTGTTCTAGGAGAGATACTACTGGTCTCTGTTCTGGAGATCTGATATAGGTCTCTGTTCTAGGAGAGATACCATTGGTCTCTGTTCTAGGAGAGATGCTATTGGTCTCTGTTCTAGTAGAGATACCATTGGTCTCTGTTCCTGGAGATCTGATATAGGTCTCTGTTCTAGGAGAGATACTATTGGTCTCTGTTCTAGGAGAGATACTATTGGTCTCTGTTCTAGGAGAGATACCATTGGTCTCTGTTCTAGGAGAGATACCATTGGTCTCTGTTCTAGGAGAGATACCATTGGTCTCTGTTCTAGGAGAGATACTATTGGTCTCTGTTCTAGGAGAGATACTACTGGTCTCTGTTCTGGAGATCTGATATAGGTCTCTGTTCTAGGAGAGATACTACTGGTCTCTGTTCTAGTAGAGATACCATTGGTCTCTGTTCTAGTAGAGATACCATTGGTCTCTGTTCTAGGAGAGATACCATTGGTCTCTGTTCTAGGAGAGATGCTACTGGTCTCTGTTCTAGGAGAGATACTACTGGTCTCTGTTCTAGGAGAGATACTATTGGTCTCTGTTCTAGTAGAGATGCTATTGGTCTCTGTTCTAGGAGAGATACTATTGGTCTCTGTTCTAGTAGAGATGCTACTGGTCTCTGTTCTAGGAGAGATACTACTGGTCTCTGTTCTAGGAGAGATACTACTGGTCTCTGTTCTAGGAGAGATACTATTGGTCTCTGTTCTAGTAGAGATGCTATTGGTCTCTGTTCTAGGAGAGATACTACAGGTCTCTGTTCTAGGAGAGATACTATTGGTCTCTGTTCCTGGAGATCTGATATAGGTCTCTGTTCTAGTAGAGATGCTATTGGTCTCTGTTCTAGGAGAGATGCTATTGGTCTCTGTTCTAGTAGAGATGCTATTGGTCTCTGTTCTAGGAGAGATACTATTGGTCTCTGTTTCTGGAGATCTGATATAGGTCTTTGTTCTAGGAGAGATGCTATTGGTCTCTGTTCTAGGAGTGATGCTATTGGTCTCTGTTCTAGTAGAGATGCTATTGGTCTCTGTTCTAGGAGAGATACTACTGGTCTCTGTTCTAGTAGAGATGCTATTGGTCTCTGTTCTAGTAGAGATACTATTGGTCTCTGTTCTAGGAGAGATACTACTGGTCTCTGTTCTAGTAGAGATGCTATTGGTCTCTGTTCTAGTAGAGATGCTATTGGTCTCTGTTCTAGGAGAGATGCTATTGGTCTCTGTTCTAGTAGAGATGCTATTGCTCTCTGTTCTAGGAGAGATACTACTGGTCTCTGTTCTAGTAGAGATACTACTGGTCTCTGTTCTAGGAGAGATACTATTGGTCTCTGTTCTAGGAGAGATACTATTGGTCTCTGTTCCTGGAGATCTGATATTGGTCTCTGTTCTAGTAGAGATACTATTGGTCTCTGTTCTAGGAGAGATACTACTGGTCTCTGTTCTAGGAGAGATACTACTGGTCTCTGTTCTAGGAGAGATACTACTGGTCTCTGTTCTAGGAGAGATGCTATTGGTCTCTGTTCTAGGAGAGATACTATTGGTCTCTGTTCTAGGAGAGATACTATTGGTCTCTGTTCTAGGAGAGATACTACTGGTCTCTGTTCTAGGAGAGATACTATTGGTCTCTGTTCTAGGAGAGATACTACTGGTCTCTGTTCTAGTAGAGATGCTATTGGTCTCTGTTCTAGTAGAGATACTACTGGTCTCTGTTCTAGTAGAGATGCTATTGGTCTCTGTTCTAGGAGAGATACTACTGGTCTCTGTTCTAGTAGAGATACTACTGGTCTCTGTTCTAGGAGAGATACTATTGGTCTCTGTTCTAGGAGAGATACTACTGGTCTCTGTTCTAGGAGAGATGCTATTGGTCTCTGTTCTAGGAGAGATACTATTGGTCTCTGTTCTAGGAGAGATACTATTGGTCTCTGTTCCTAGAGATCTGATATTGGTCTCTGTTCTAGGAGAGATGCTATTGGTCTCTGTTCTAGGAGAGATACTATTGGTCTCTGTTCTAGGAGAGATGCTATTGGTCTCTGTTCTAGGAGAGATGCTATTGGTCTCTGTTCTAGGAGAGATACTACTGGTCTCTGTTCCTAGAGATCTGATATTGGTCTCTGTTCTAGGAGAGATGCTATTGGTCTCTGTTCTAGGAGAGATACTATTGGTCTCTGTTCTAGGAGAGATACTATTGGTCTCTGTTCTAGGAGAGATGCTATTGGTCTCTGTTCTAGGAGAGATGCTATTGGTCTCTGTTCTAGGAGAGATACTATTGGTCTCTGTTCCTAGAGATCTGATATAGGTCTCTGTTCTCGGAGAGATGCTATTGGTCTCTGTTCTAGGAGAGATACTATTGGTCTTCTCTTTACAAGTCCTCCTTCTCGGATCCATCTGGATCATGTTCTTATCGATCATCTGTAGACGATGCCCACTGCCATGAAGTCTAGAAAAGCATTAACCTTTTGTAATTGATTCCTTTAAGATGCATCAATTTAAGGAACTAGAATATAACAGTATTATAATCTGGTTTGTGTCATTGCTAATGGATATCCTAAGGCCACGTTGAAAGGGTTTGTTAAATTTGGAAGTCAAGAGAATTTCCTTTCCTTGAGGGTGTTGTTATTTTTACTACCTCTAACAAATCACACACGGCTCTAAATATACTTTTATTACTGGCCTAATAAAACAAGTGTGCCAGGGAATAACACAGCGATGGGGATAATGATGCCTAGATAATTCACGGACAGCTAGTCTGAGCCCCAAATGGCAACCTATTCCTTATGAGGTTCACTACTCTTGCCCTGGTCATTTGGGACAGAGCCCATTGAGAATAGATGATTCACGTACACCTCGACCAATCCTTCCCTCTGCCAATGCAATAATCACACACTCATGTTATCTTCTGTCAGTACTGCTACTTCTCTCAAACACACTTCAAATTAAATCAAAATATGTCATGTACACATGGCTAGCAGATGTTAATGTGCGAGTGGAGCGAAATGCTTGTGCTTCTCATTCCGACCGTGCAGTAATATCTAACAAGTAATCGAACCTAACAATTTCACAACAACTACCTTATATACACAAGTGTAAAGGAATGAACAAGAATATGTACATAAAATTCGGGGCCCGAATACTTTCGCAAGGCACTGTATATACATATACGTATGAGATGAGTAATGTAGGGTATGTAAACATTACAATAAGTGGCATTGTTTAAAGTGGCAAGTGATATATTTTACATCAATTTCCATCAATTCCCATTATAAGAGTGGCTGGAGTTGAGTCAGTGTGTTGGCAGCAGCCACTCAATGATGTTAGTGATGGCTGTTTAACAGTCTGATGGCCTTGAGATAGAAGCTGTTTTTCAGTCTCTCGGTCCCTGCTTTGATGCTCCTGTACTGACCTCGCCTTCTGGATGATAGCGGGGTGAACAGGCAGTGGCTCGGGTGGTTGCTGTCCTTGATGATCTTTATGGCCTTCCTGTGACATCGGGTGGTGTAGGTGTCCTGGAGGGCAGGTAGTTTGCCCCCGGTGATGCGTTGTGCAGACATCACTACCCTCTGGAGAGCCTTACGGTTGTGGGCGGAGCAACCGTTTTTAAGAAAAAATAAGTTAACTAAAAAATAAATTAGAAAATAATCTAAAATTTAAGTAACAATTACAGAGCAGCATTAAAATAACAATAGTGAGATTATATACAGAGGGTACCGGTACAGAGTCAATGTGGAGGCTATATACATGTTATTACGGTACAGAGTCAATGTGGAGGCTATATACATGTTATTACGGTACAGAGTCAAGGTGGAGGATATATACAGGGTGTTACGGTACAGAGTCTATGTGGAGGCTATATACAGGGGGTACCGGTACAGAGTCAATGTGGAGGCTATATACAGGGGGTACCGGTACAGAGTCCATGTGGAGGCTATATACAGGGTGTTACGGTACAGAGTCAATGTGGAAGCTATATACAGGGGGTACTGGTACAGAGTCAATGTGGAGGCTATATACAGGGTGTTACGGTACAGAGTCAATGTGGAGGCTATATACAGGGGGAACCGGTACAGAGTTAATGTGTGGGGGCACCGGTTAGTCGAGGTAATTGAGGTAATATGTACATGAAGGTAGAGTTAAAGTGACTTTGCATAGATAATAAACAGAGAGAATCATTAGCGTAAAAGAGGTGTCTGGGTGGCCCTTAGATTAGCTGTTCAGGAGTCTTGTGGCTTGGCAGTTGAAGCTGTTTAGAAGCCTATTGGACCTCGACTTGGAGCTCCGGTACCGCTTGCCGTGCGGTGGCAGAGAGAACAGTCTATAACTGGGGTGGCTGGAGTCTGACAATTTTTTGGGCCCTCCTCTGACAACGCCTGGTATAGAGGTCCTGGATGGCAGGAAGCTTGGCCCCAGTGATGTACTGGGCCGTACGCACCACCCTCTGTCGTGCCTTGCGGTCGGAGGCCGAGCAGTTTGACTCTTACACAGCTTATTTTAAGTAGAGGCGGTGTGTTATTCTACTGATAAACATATTGGTGGTTAGTTGCATCTGTCTGAATCTTGGTATATCAGTCTCACTCCCAGGGATTGCTAATGTATGTATGTAGTGAGTAGCTACAGTGTTAATGGTAGCTCGATAGCTAGAACCTACAGTGTTAATGGCAGCTAGCTAGCTGGTACCTACTGTGTTAATGGTAGCTAGCTATCTAGTAGCTACAGTGTTAATGTTACCTCGGTAGCTAGTACCTATGGTGTTAATGGTAGCTAGATAGCTAGTACCTACAGTGTTAATGGTAGCTAGCTAGTAGCTACAGTGTTAATGGTAGCTAGCTTGATATTAGCTACAGTGTTAATGGTAGCTCGATAGCTAGTAGCTACAGTGTTAATTGTAGCTAGCTAGCTAGTAGCTACAGTTTTAATGGTAGCTAGCTAGCCAGTAACTACAGTGTTAATGGTAGCTAGCTAGGTTGAAGCTACAGTGTTAATGGTACCTAGCTAGTAACTACAGTGTTAATGGGACCTGGCTAGTGTCTACAATGTTAATGGGACCTAGCTAGTATCTACAGTGTTAATGATAGCTAGATAGCTAGTAGCTATAGTGTTTATGGTACCTAGCTAGTAACTACAGTGTTTATGATATCTAGCTAGTAGTTTATGCCAATATCAGTTATTTTTAAATCTTGGTTCCATTTTTTTCCTTATAGAATATCAGTTATTTTTAAATCTTGGTTCCATTTTTGTCCTTAGAGATTATCAGTTATTTTTAAATCTTGGTTCCATTTTTTTCCTTAGAGAATATCAGTTATTTTTAAATCTTGGTTCCATTTTTTTCCTTAGAGATTATCTGCCTACTTCTCTGCCTACTTGATGTTGACAGCGCTCACTGTTGCCCCTAGTGATGGGTTTTAAGAAGGCATCTACCGACGTCCTCGGAGAATGGATTTATTATTTATTTATTTACTTTCTAAGTGAATCATGAGCAACCTGGCTGAGAAAAAAAACTGTAATCTCTGCAACTGGTTTGGTCAACTCTGTCTCAAATAATAACTCTTTTCAAATCTCAAATTATATCCGTTCCCCCCCATATGGGGTGGCAGGGTAGCCTAGTGGTTAGAGCGTTGGACTAGTAATCGAAAGGTTGAAAGTTCAAATCCCCGAGCTGACAAGGTACAAATCTGTCATTCTGCCCCTGAACAGGCAGTTAACCCACTGTTCCTAGACCGTCACTGAAAATAAGAATTTGTTCTGACTTGCCTAGTTAAATAAAGGTAGAAAAAAATAAAATGGTGCTATATTCTTGACTAGACCCAGTACCAATGTGGTCCTGAAAGTACTGCTATTGCTTAGTCATAGTTCATTCGAAGTGAAGTCTTGAGTCACATTTGGCTAATATAGGAGAGCATTCTCTCAGTCCAGCTAATATAGGAGAGCATTCTCTCAGTCCAGCTAATATAGGAGAGCACTCTCTCAGTCCAGCTAATATTGGAGAGCACTCTCTCAGTCCAGCTAATATTGGAGAGCACTCTCTCAGTCCAGCTAATATTGGAGAGCACTCTCTCAGTCCAGCTAATATTGGAGAGCACTCTCTCAGTCCAGCTAATATAGGAGAGCACTCTCTCAGTCCAGCTAATATAGGAGAGCACTCTCTCAGTCCAGCTAATATTGGAGAGCACTCTCTCAGTCCAGCTAATATAGGAGAGCATTCTCTCAGTCCAGCTAATATAGGAGAGCACTCTCTCAGTCCAGCTAATATAGGAGAGCACTCTCTCAGTCCAGCTAATATTGGAGAGCACTCTCTCAGTCCAGCTAATATTGGAGAGCACTCTCTCAGTCCAGCTAATATAGGAGAGCATTCTCTCAGTCCAGCTAATATAGGAGAGCATTCTCTCAGTCCAGCTAATATAGGAGAGCATTCTCTCAGTCCAGCTAATATTGGAGAGCACTCTCTCAGTCCAGCTAATATTGGAGAGCACTCTCTCAGTCCAGCTAATATTGGAGAGCACTCTCTCAGTCCAGCTAATATTGGAGAGCACTCTCTCAGTCCAGCTAATATTGGAGAGCACTCTCTCAGTCCAGCTAATATTGGAGAGCACTCTCTCAGTCCAGCTAATATTGGAGAGCACTCTCTCAGTCCAGCTAATATAGGAGAGCACTCTCTCAGTCCAGCTAATATAGGAGAGCACTCTCTCAGTCCAGCTAATATTGGAGAGCACTCTCTCAGTCCAGCTAATATTGGAGAGCACTCTCTCAGTCCAGCTAATATTGCATTAAGATCAGTTTGACACGCATGGCATGGCCTGCCGAGTTTATCCCCTGATGTGTCCTAAATGGCCCCCATTGTGTGTGTGTCATTGCTCCAGTATGTGTGTTTCTGTCTTTAGTGAACATGCATGTGAGTGAGTGAACGCGTTCCTGCTTTTTTTGTGTGTGTGTGTGTGTGTGTGTGTGTGTGTGTGTGTGTGTGTGTGTGTGCGTGCGCGTGTGCGCGTGTGTGTGTGAGTGCGTCTGTGTGTGTGTGTGTGTGTGTGTGTGTGTGTGTGTGTGTGTGTGTGTGTGTGTGTGTGTGTGTGTGTGTGTGTGTGTGTGTGTGTGTGTGTGCGTGTGTGTGTGTATCTCTGTGTCTGTGTCTGTGAGTGTGTGTGTATCTCTGTGTCTGTGTGTGTGTGTGTGTGTGTGTGTGTGTGTGTGTGTGTGTGTGTGTGTGTGTGTGTGTGTGTGTGTGTGTGTGTGTGTGTGTGTGTGTGTGTGTGTGTGTGTGTTTGTGTGTGTGTGTGTGTGTGTGTGTGTGTGTGTGTGTGTGTGTGTGTGTGTGTGTGTGTGTGTGTGTGTGTGTGCGTGTGTGTGTGTGCGTGCGTGTGTGCGTGCGTGCGCGTGTGTGTGTGTCTCAGTGTGTGTGTGTGTGTGTGTGTGTGTGTGTGTGTGTGTGTGTGTGTTTTATGTATGTGTATCAAATCAAATCAGATTTTATTGGTCACATACACATATTTTTCAGATGTTATTGTGGGTGTAGTGAAATGCTTGTGTTTCTAGCTCCAACAGTGCAATAATATCTAACACTTCACAACAATACATACTCTTCCAAAAGTAACAGAAATACAACTTTTGGACACATCTATGAACATTATTCCTACGTAGCTATTCCTTTTGTCGAGATGGGATAGGGCAATGGCTATTGCATCATCTGTGGATCTATTTGGGCGGAAAGGGTAGCCTAGTGGTTAGAGCATTGGACTAGTAACCGAAAGGTTGCAAGTTCAAATCCCCAAGGTACAAATCTGTCATTCTGCCTCTGGACAGGCAGTTAACCCACTGTTCCTAGACCAGTTAACCCACTGTTCCTAGGCCGTCAGTGAAAATAAGAATTTGTTCTTAACTGACTTGCCGAGAGGTTTAAAAGCAAATTGAAGTGGGTTTCAGGTAAAGTGGAGGTGATATGATCCCCCTTTCTTTATCTAGCCTCTCAAAGCACCTCATGATGACAGAAGTGAGTGCTACGGGGCGATAATCATTTTGTTGCTTTCTTGGGTACAGGAACAATGGTGGAACGATCGTGAAGTGAGATAAGGACAACAGACTGGGATAAGGAGAGACTAAATATGTCCCGTAAACTCTCGTCAGCTGGTCGCCACATAATCTGAGGATGCGGCCGACAGCCTTTTAGTGTGTATCTTTCTCTGTGTTTCAGTCATAGCAGTACGATGTGTTAAGTGCACTGGGGTGTGTTGTGTCTGGTCCAACTCTCCCTGTCCATTACTAATAGATGAGGCCTGGTGATAAACGTTCAGTGTCTAATGGACAGCAAGGATATTAGAAGAGGCTATTCAAAGGGCAATTCCCTCTGCTTCTCATTTTGCAGGTTGTTTGAGTATTACACACTCACACACAGACACACACACACAAAATCACACACACACACGCACACACACACACTGTCACACACGCACACACACTGACACGCACGCGCTCACACTCACACACAGTCTTGTTTATACTAACCTTGTGGACAGAAGTGTATTCCCATTCAAAATCCTCTTTTCCCCCCCTAACCCCTAAACTTAAACCTAACCTTAAAACCTAACCATAATCTTAATCCTAACCCGAATTCCTAACCTTAAAACCTATCATTTAACGGCTAACACTAATTCAAACCTTAACCCCGCTACAAATACCTTTTTACCTTGTAGGGACCGGCTAATATTCTGTCCCCAGTTGGTTGAATTTTTATTTTTGTTAATATTCTTGGACTTTTCTGATCCCCACAAATATTAAACATGTCCTCACACACACAGGTAAACACACACACACACACACACACACACACACACACACACACACACACACACACACACACACACACACACACACACACACACACACACAGGGACCCACACACACACACACACACACAGGGAATATATGGAATGCATGAGCCAGAGGTACTCTGTCATGGTAACCAGGAAGTATGGGAATGTATGGAATGCATGAGCCAGAGGTACTCTGTCATGGTAACCAGGAAGTATGGGAATATATGGAATGCATGAGATAGAGCTACTCTGTCATGGTAACCAGGAAGTATGAGAATATATGGAATGCATGAGCTAGAGGTACTCTGTCATGGTAACCAGGAAGTATGGGAATATATGGAATGCATGAGCTAGAGGTACTCTGTCATGGTAACCAGGAAGTATGGGAATATATGGAATGCATGAGCTAGAGCTACTCTGTCATGGTAACCAGGAAGTATGGGAATATATGGAATGCATGAGCTAGAGGTACTCTGTCATGGTAACCAGGAAGTATGGGAATATATGGAATGCATGAGCTAGAGGTACTCTGTCATGGTAACCAGGAAGTATGAGAATATATGGAATGCATGAGCTAGAGGTACTCTGTCATGGTAACCAGGAAGTATGGGAATATATGGAATGCATGAGCTAGAGGTACTCTGTCATGGTAACCAGGAAGTATGGGAATATATGGAATGCATGAGCTAGAGGTACTCTGTCATGGTAACCAGGAAGTATGGGAATATATGGAATGCATGAGCTAGAGGTACTCTGTCATGGTAACCAGGAAGTATGGGAATATATGGAATGCATGAGCTAGAGCTACTCTGTCATGGTAACCAGGAAGTATGGGAATATATGGAATGCATGAGATAGAGCTACTCTGTCATGGTAACCAGGAAGTATGAGAATATATGGAATGCATGAGCGGAGGTCCATTAATATTCTCTCATCAAATAACAGTGTAGACTACAAGCCATACAGTCAGTAAGACTTTATGTTTTCTTTAACGTTTGAGCATTTGACGTGATACAGTAAAACAAAAACACAAGTCCAAAACCAGCTCCGACAGTTGGAGCGTTTACCAATCCTATATTACCCTCCTATAATATCCTCCAATATTATCTTCCCAATATAATTCTCCCTATATTGTTCTCCCTATATTATCTCCTAATGTCACGGTCTTCCTCCTCTTCATCTGAAGAGGAGAGGCGAGAAGGATTATAGGACCAATATGCGGCGTGGTATGTGTTCATAGTGAATTTTAATAAAGAGAACACTGAACACTATACAAAAGAGAAACAAAAAACAACTAAATACGACCGTGAAACTACAAATGAGACCTGTGCTGACACAAGCCACTAACATAGACAATCACCCACAAACAAACAGTGCAACCCAGGCTACCTAAGTATGATTCTCAATCAGAGACAACTAATGACACCTGCCTCTGATTGAGAACCATACTTGGCCGAAACATAGAAATCCCAAATCATAGAAAATCAAACATAGACTGCCCACCCAACTCACGCCCTGACCACACTAAATAAATACAAAACAAAGGAAATAAAGGTCAGAACGTGACACCTATATTATTATCACGTTCTGACCTTTATTTCCTTTGTTTTGTCGAGCTGCCCCTCTGTCCCGAGCTGCCCCTCTGTCCCGAGCTGCCCCTCTGTCCCGAGCTGCCCCTCTGTCCCGAGCTGCCCCTCTGTCCGGTGGGGTCATTGAGAAGGGTGGCCATGGTTAGAAAGCCACGGAGGCGGACTAAGACAATGGTGAAGTGGGGTCCGCATCCCGCGCCAGAGCCCACCCAGACCCTCCTCTATAGGTCAAGGTTTTGCGGCCGGAGTCCGCACCTTTGGGGGGGGGGGTACCGTCACGTTCTGACCTTTATTTCCTTTGTTTTGTATTTATTTAGTATGGTCAGGGCGTGAGTTGGCTGGGCAGTCTATGTTTGATTTTCTATGTTTTGGGTTATTTCTATGTTTTCGGCCAGGTATGGTTCTCAATCAGAGGCAGGTGTCATTAGTTGTCTCTGATTGAGAATCATACTTAGGTAGCCTGGGTTTCACTGTGTGTTTGTGGGTGATTGTTCCTGTCTCTGTGTCTGCACCAGATAGGACGGTTTGGGGTTTTCACGTTTCTTGTTTTTTGTTAGTTTGTTCATGTTAAGTGATTTATTAAAACATGAATCAGAATAACCACGCTGCGCTTTGGTCCGCCTCTCCGTCAATGGAAGAAATCCCTTACAATTATCTCCTATATTATCTCCTATATTATCCTCCCTATATTATCTCCTATATTATCTCCTATATTATCTCCTATATTATCTCCTATATTATCTCCTATATTATCTCCTATATTATCTCCTATATTGTCCTCCCTATATTATCTCCTATATTGTCCTCCCTATATTATCTCCTATATTGTCCTCCCTATATTATCTCCTATATTGTCCTCCCTATATTATCTCCTATATTGTCCTCCCTATGTTATCTCCTATATTGTCCTCCCTATGTTATCTCATATATTATCTCCTATATTATCTCCTATATTATCAAATCAAATCAAATCAAATTTTATTTGTCACATACACATGGTTAGCAGATGTTAATGCGAGTGTAGCGAAATGCTTGTGATTCCAGTTCCGACAATGCAGTAATAACCAACAAGTAATCTAACTAACAATTCCTAAACTACAGTCTTATACACAGTGTAAGAGGATAAAGAATATGTACATAAGGATATATGAATGAGTGATGGTACAGAGCAGCATAGGCAAGATACAGTAGATGGTATCGAGTACAGTATATACATATGAGATGAGTATGTAAACAAAGTGGCATAGTTAAAGTGGCTAGTGATACATGTATTACATAAGGATGCAGTCGATGATATAGAGTACAGTATATACGTATGCATATGAGATGAATAATGTAGGGTAAGTAACATTATATAAGGTAGCATTGTCTAAAGTCGCTAGTGATATATTTACATCATTTTCCATCAATTCCCATTATTAAAGTGGCTGGAGTTGAGTCAGTGTCAGTGTGTTGGCAGCAGCCACTCAATGTTAGTGGTGGCTGTTTAACAGTCTGATGGCCTTGAGATAGAAGCTGTTTTTCAGTCTCTCGGTCCCAGCTTTGATGCACCTCTACTGACCTCGCCTTCTGGATGATAGCGGGGTGAACAGGCAGTGGCTCGGGTGGTTGATGTCCTTGATGATCTTTATGGCCTTCCTGTAACATCGGGTGGTGTAGGTGTCCTGGAGGGCAGGTAGTTTGCCCCCGGTGATGCGTTGTGCAGACCTCACTACCCTCTGGAGAGCCTTACGGTTGAGGGCGGAGCAGTTGCCGTACCAGGCGGTGATACAGCCCGCCAGGATGCTCTCGATTGTGCATCTGTAGAAGTTTGTGAGTGCTTTTGGTGACAAGCCGAATTTCTTCAGCCTCCTGAGGTTGAAGAGGCGCTGCTGCGCCTTCTTCACGATGCTGTCTGTGTGAGTGGACCAATTCAGTTTGTCTGTGATGTAAACTTGCTACTCTCTCCACTACTGTTCCATCGATGTGGATAGGGGGGTGTTCCCTCTGCTGTTTCCTGAAGTCCACAATCATCTCCTTAGTTTTGTTGACGTTGAGTGTGAGGTTATTTTCCTGACACCACACTCTGAGGGCCCTCACCTCCTCCCTGTAGGCCGTCTCGTCGTTGTTGGTAATCAAGCCTACCACTGTTGTGTCGTCCGCAAAATTGATGATTGAGTTGGAGGCGTGCGTGGCCACACAGTCGTGGGTGAACAGGGAGTACAGGAGAGGGCTCAGAACGCACCCTTGTGGGGCCCCAGTGTTGAGGATCAGCGGGGAGGAGATGTTGTTACCTACCCTCACCACCTGGGGGTGGCCAGTCAGGAAGTCCAGTACCCAGTTGCACAGGGCGGGGTCGAGACCCAGGGTCTCGAGCTTGATGACAAGCTTGGAGGGTACTATGGTGTTGAATGCCGAGCTGTAGTCGATGAACAGCATTCTCACATAGGTATTCCTCTTGTCCAGATGGGTTAGGGCAGTGTGCAGTGTGGTTGAGATTGCATCGTCTGTGGACCTATTTGGGCGGTAAGCAAATTGGAGTGGGTCTAGGGTGTCAGGTAGGGTGGAGGTATTATCTCCGATATTGTCCTCCATATATTATCTCTTATATTATCTCCTATATCATCTCCCATATTGTCCTCCATATATTATCTCCTATATTATCTCCTATATTATCTCCTATATTGTCCTCCATATATTATCTCCTATATTATCTCCTATATCATCTCCTATATTGTCCTCCCTATATTATCTCCTATATTATCTCCTATATCATCCTCCTATATTATCTCCTATATTATCTCCTATATCATCCTCCTATATTATCTTCCCAAAATTTCTCTCCCTATATTGTCCTCCATATATTATATCCTATATTATTCTCCCTACATTATCCTCCCTGTATTATCCTCTCTATATTATTGCTACAGTGCCTCATAAAAGTATTCGTCCCCCTTGACATTTTCCCCATTTTGTTGCATTACATCCTGAAATTACTTGTTTCAACAAATTTCAACAAATAAATACAAGTGGTGTGTGCATGTGTTTTCACCCCCTTTGCTATGAAGCCCCTAAATAAGATCTGGTGCAACCAATTAATTTCAGAAGTCACATAACTAGTTCAGTAAAGTCCACCTGTGTCACATGATATGTCACATGATTTCAGTATATATACACCTGTTCTGAAACTCCACAGAAGCACAGATCAGGGTTGGGTTATAAAAAAATATCAGAAACTTTGAACATCCCACTGAGCACCATTTAAATCCATTATAAAAAAAATGGAAAGAATATGGCACCACAACAAACCTGCCAAGAGAGGGCCGCCCACCAAAACTCACAGACCAGGCAAGGAGGGCATTAATCAGAGAGGCAACAAGGAGACCAAAGAGAACCCTGAAGTAGTAGCTGCAAAGCTCCACAGAGGAGATTGGAGTGTCTGTCCATAGGACCACTTTAAGCCGCACACTCCACAGAGCTGGGCTTTATGGAAGGGTGGCCAGAAAAAAGCCATTGCTTAAATAATAAAATGAACAAACACATTTGGTGTTCACCAAAAGGCATGTGGGAGACTCCCCAAATGTTTTTTGAGCTTTTTGGCCATCAAGGAAAACGCTATGTCTGTTGCAAACCCAACACCTCTCATCACCCCGAGAACAACATCCCACAGTGAAGCACGGTGGTGGCAGCATCATGCTGTGGGGAATGTTTTTCATGTTTTTTTGGGAAACTGGTCAGAATTGGATGTCTCTAAATACAGGGGAAATTCTTGAGGGAAACCTGTTTCAGTCTTCCAGAGAATTGAGACTCAATGTTTACCTTCCAGCAGGACAACAACCCTAAGCATACTGCTAAACCAACACTTGAGTGGCTTAAGGGGAAACATTTAAATGTCTTGGCCTATTCAAAGCCCAGACCTCAATCCAATTGAGAATCTGTGGTCTGATTTAAAGATTGCTGTACACCAGTGGAACCCATCCAACTTGAAGGAGCTGGAGCAGTTTTGCCCTGAAGAAAGGGCAGAAATCTCAGTGGCTAGATGTGCCAAGCTTATAGAGACAAACCCCAAGGGACATGCAGCTGTAATTGCTGCAAAACGTGGGTCTACAAAGTATTGACTTTGGGGGGTGAATAGTTATGCACGCTCAAGTTCAGTTTTTGTCTTATTCCTTGTTCGTTTCGCAATAAAAATATTTTGCATCTTCAAAGTGGTAGGCAGGTTGTGTAAATCAAATGATACAAAACCACCCAAAATCTATTTTAATTCCAGTTTGAAAGGCAACAAAATAGGAAAAATGCCAAGGGGGTGAATATTTTCGCAGATCCCTGTATATTATCTTGTTCTCCCTATTTTATCTTCTATATTATTGTCTCTTATATTATCCTCCTATAATATCCTCTTATACTCTTCTCCCTATATTATCTCCTACATGTTTCTACTTATATTTTTATCACAATATTATATATATAAATTATAACTTGTTGTTCAACCATTCACTTTGTGCATGATGCAAATAATTTTTCCAACAATTGTTTACAGTGTTTTCTTCTAACTCCTCTGACGAAGAGGTGTAGCAAGGATCGGACCAAAATGCGGCGTGGTAATTTTCATACGTTTAATGAACGAATAAACACGAACAATACAAAACACACGTAACGTGAAAACCTAAACAGCCTATCTGGTGACAACAAACACAGAGACAGGAACAATCACCCACGAAACACTCAAAGAATATGGCTGCCTAAATATGGTTCCCAATCAGAGACAACGATAAATACCTGACTCTGATTGAGAACCACTCCAGACAGCCATAGACTATGCTAGATACCCCCACTAAGCCACAAACCCAATACCTAACAAAACACACCACAATAAACCCATGTCACACCCTGGCCTGACCAAATAAATTAAGACAAACACAATATACTTCGACCAGGGCGTGACTGTTACGCACGCCTCTCCGCGAAGTGAAAAAGGTATGGACTGTAGGTGCAAGAAAGAATGACAACAGGCAGAATGTGGTACCGTTTACCAGGACTTTATTCCTTCACACGGTAATATGGGGAAAAGGGGCTGGACGGAACCAAAGCAAAGAAAGTAAATCTCAAAGCCCCCCTTCTCCTATCTTACCTGCCTACCCACTACTTACCTAATTTAGCACCACCTGGTGCCCTAACCAAAATACAAGGGGGTGGTCAGCCCAGGTCTTACCTAGTGTGCCTAGACAGCGAATATGCTACGGGTATATGTATGCCCACGGGCCTCTTGCCTAAGCACTCCCTAGGTGCCTTCCTCTTCCCCCCTGGGAACAAATGAAACAGAATATTAAACAATTTCATAAACTAAGAAACAAAGGACATCAAATAAGCTATATCTGAGCAGCAAACTCACAAAACATACCAACTCTCAGCCCAGCAAAATCTCTAGCAAAATCTCTCTAGCAAAATCTCTGCAATGACCTCCCAGCAAATATCTCTCTCCTGAACAGAACACTGGCATTTATATCGCTTCAGAATGAATGGGTAATTGGAGACAGCTGCGTCTTGACGAGGGGGTGGGGTCAGCTCTCCAATTAGCCATGGAGTCGACCAATCAGCTGCTTGAGGGATTTCAGGAAGCCATTTCCTAAAATAAACACATGCAAATACACAAACTACAACACATAAACTGGGGAACGTAAGAGTGAATTATACGTGAAATAATCTGTCTTTATCACAATTCCAGTGGGTCAGAAGTTTAGATACACTAAGTTGACTGTGCCTTTAAACAGATTGGAAAAGTTCAGAAAATGATGTCATGACTTTAGAAGCTTCTGATAGGCTAATTGACATAATTTGAGTCAATTGTAGGTGTAGATGTGGATGTATTTCAAGGCCTACCTTCAAGCTCAGTGCCTCTTTGCTTGACATCATGTGAAAATCAAAAGAAATCAGCCAAGATCTCAGAAAAAAAATTGTAGACTTCCACAAGTCTGGTTCATCCTTGGGAGCAATTTCCATATGCCTGAAGGTACCATGTTCATCTGTACAGACAATAGTACGCAAGTATAAATACCACAGGACCACGCAGCCGTCATACCACTCAGGAAGGAGACGCGTTCTGTCTCCTAGGTATGAACGTACTTTGGTGCGAAAAGAGCCAATCAATCCCAGAACAACTGCAAAGGACCTTGTGAAGATGCTGGAGAAAACAGGTACAAAAGTATCTACACCCACAGTAAAACGAGTCCTATATCGACATAACCTGAAATGCCGCTCAGCCAGGAAGAAGCCACTGCTCCAAAACCGCCTTAAAAAAAGACAGACTACAGTTTGCAACTGCACATGGGGACAAAGATCGTACTTTTTGGAGAAATGCTCCGATGAAACAAAAATAGACCTGTTTGGCCATAATGACCATTGTTATGTTTGGAGGAAAACGGGGGAAGCTTGCAAGCCGAAGAACACCATCCCAACCGTGAAGCACGGTGGTGGCAGCATCATGTTGTGGGGCTGCTCTGCTGCAGGAAGGACTGGTGCACTTCACAAAATAGATGGCATCATGAGGGAAGAAAATTATGTGGATATATTGAAGCAACATCTCAAGGTATCAGTCAGGAAGTTAAAGCTTTTTCACAAATGGGTCTCCCAAATGGACAATGACCCCAAGCATACTTCCAAAGTTGTGACAAAATGGCTTAAGGACAACAAAGTCAAGGTATCGGAGTGGCCATCACAAAGCCCTGACCTCAATCCCATAGAAAATGTGTTCAGAACTGAAAAAGCATGTGCGATCAAGGAGCAAGGAGGCCTACAAACCTGACTCAGTTACACCAGCTCTGTCAGGAGAAATGGGCCAAAATTCACCCAATTTATTGTGGGAAGCTTGTGGAAGGCTACCAAATACTAATTGAGTGTATGTAAACTTCTGACCCACTGGGAACGTGATGAAATCAATTAAAGCTGAAATAAATAATTCTCTCTACTATATTTCTGACATTTCACATTCTTAAAATAAAATGGTGATCCTAACTGACCTAAGACAGGGAATTGTTAGTATAATTAAATGTCAGGAATTGTGAAAAACTGAGTTTAAATGTATTTGGTTGAGGTGTATGTAAACTTCCGACTTAAACTGTATTATTCTCCTATATTATCCTCTTATATTATTCTCCTATATTATCCCCTCTATACTTTATTACTAAACATAAGGCTCTGGTCAAATGTTGTGCACAATAGGGTGCTAATTGGGATACAGTCTATATCATTAATGGATTCTCTCTCTCTCTCTCTCTCTCTCTCATGATGGCAGCTTTCCAGAGAAACTGAATTAAGAACTGTACAACTAAAACTTCAAAGGGATTTGAGTTAATAAGTTTTGAACTGTAGAAGTCAAGGAGTCGGCAGTCTCATGCTCTCAACATTAGACAGCAGCAGGGTACAGAGCCTAGCTAGGCTAACTCATTTCCTCTCAACATTAGACAGCAGCAGGATACTGACCCTAGCTAGGCTAACTCATTTCCTCTCAACATTAGACAGCAGCAGGATACAGAGCCTAGCTAGGCTAACCCCTTTCCTCTCAGCATTAGATAGCAGCAGGATACAGAGCCTAGCTAGGCTAACTCCTTTCCTCTCAGCATTAGATAGCAGCAGGATACAGAGCCTAGCTAGGCTAACTCATTTCCTCTCAGCATTAGACAGCAGCAGGATACTGACCCTAGCTAGGCTAACTCATTTCCTCTCAGCATTAGACAGCAGCAGGATACTGACCCTAGCTAGGCTAACCCCTTTCCTCTCAGCATTAGATAGCAGCAGGATACAGAGCCTAGCTAGGCTAACTCCTTTCCTCTCAGCATTAGATAGCAGCAGGATACAGAGCCTAGCTAGGCTAACTCCTTTCCTCTCAGCATTAGATAGCAGCAGGATACAGAGCCTAGCTAGGCTAACTCCTTTCCTCTCAGCATTAGATAGCAGCAGGATACAGAGCCTAGCTAGGCTAACCCCTTTCCTCTCAGCATTAGATAGCAGCAGGATACTGACCCTAGCTAGGCTAACTCCTTTCCTCTCAACATTAGACAGCAGCAGGATACAGAGCCTAGCTAGGCTAACTCCTTTCCTCTCAGCATTAGATAGCAGCAGGATACAGAGCCTAGCTAGGCTAACCCCTTTCCTCTCAGCATTAGATAGCAGCAGGATACAGAGCCTAGCTAGGCTAACTCCTTTCCTTTTGAAACAAAGAAATAAATAACTTTAATTTTTTTTAATGAATGAAATTGCACTCAGTAAACAATGTCACACTTGAAAGGCTCAATGTTGTTTTAAAATGTGATTTTATACATGTAAAAAAGAAAATATATATATAATGATCAAGACCTTGTGAATCAAACTTTACAGATAGTGCTGCTGGTGTTGGTAAGGAAAATGATGGAGTGTAAAGGAGGATGGAGGAAAGAGAGACAAACAGGGTGAGAAAGATAAGGAGATGGAGAGACAGGAGGGGAGAGAGAGGAGGAGAGAGGGGGGGAGAGAGGGGGAGAGAGAGGGGGAGATAGGAGAGAGAGGGGGGGGAAGAGAGGGGGAGATAGGAGAGAGAGAGAGGGGGAGATAGGGGGGAGAGAGGGGGAGAGAGACAGGAGGGGAGAAAGAGGGGGAGAGAGACAGGAGGGGAGGGAGAGGGGAGAGAGAGGGGGAGATAGGGAGAGAGAGAGGGGGAGAGAGGGGGAGAGAGAGGGTGAGAGAGAGGGAGAGAGAGGGGGGGTGACAGTAGGGGAGAGAGAGGGGGAGAGAGACAGGAGGGGAGAGAGAGAGGGCGAGAGACAGGAGGGGGGAGAGAGAGGGAGAGAGACAGGAGGGGAGAGAGAGGGGGAGAGAGAGAGGGAGAGAGAGAGAGGGAGAGAGAGAGAGAGAGAGAGAGAGAGAGGGGAGAGAGAGGGGGAGAGAGGGAGAGAGGAAGAGAGAATTAGAGGGAGAGAGGGGGGGAGAGAGAGATGGAGAGAGAGGGGAGAGAGAATTAGAGGGAGAGAGAGAGAGAGAGGGGGGAGAGAATTAGAGGGAGAGAGAGAGAGAGAGAGAGAGAGAGAGGAGAGAGAAATAGGGGGAGAGAGAAAGAGAGAGAGAGGGGAGAGAGAGGGGGAGAGAGGGAGAGAGGAAGAGAGAGAGGAAGAGAGAATTAGAGGGAGAGAGGGGGAGAGAGATGGAGAGAGAGAGAGAATTAGAGGGAGAGAGAGGGGGGAGAGAGAGATGGAGAGAGAGAGAGAGAGAGAGAGAGAGAGAGAGAGAGAATTAGAGGGACAGAGAGGGGGAGAGAGAGAGAGATGGAGAGAGAGAGAGAGAGAGAGAATTAGAGGGAGAGAGAGAGAGGGGGGAAGTAGATGTGTTGTATTACTGCCATCCAATTGAATTTATCTTCACACATTGTCTTGTTTCCCTGCTCTCAGCAACAACAAGCTGTCAGAAGCACAATGCAAGAATGACGCACTTCTTAGAGGAGGAACCATATTTCACATCAGCAGTGCTGCTGTCACCAGTTTCAGAAGAGACCTGTGATAGTTTTGTTTTGAGTAGGGGGGGTTGGGGGGGGGGTCTTTTGGTGCCACAGACCCATTCTCATGCCCACCTCCTCTCTACTGTATTGGTTGGGGGAAATTCCATTTCAATTCAGACAGTAGACCCAATTCCAAATGTTGCTCTTTAGAAATCGTTGAAGAGAATTGGATTTGATACCTCAGTGTACTTCCTGAATTGGATTTGAATCCTCAGTGTACTTCCTGAATTGGATTTGATACCTCAGTGTACTTCCTGAATTGGATTTGATACCTCAGTGTACTTCCTGAATTGGATTTGATACCTCAGTGTACTTCCTGAATTGGATTTGATACCTCAGTGTACTTCCTGAATTGGATTTGATACCTCAGTGTACTTCCTGAATTGGATTTGATACCTCAGTGTACTTCCTGAATTGGAATTGATACCTCAGTGTACTTCCTGAATTGGATTTGATACCTCAGTGTACTTCCTGAATTGACTGTAATGTAAATGTCAGTGAGTCCAACCTTGGTATTGATCCAAACCTTACTTATTGATCCCACATTGAAATAGACAAAAAAAACAACTGAGAAACGGACAATCTGGTATTTATTGATCCATCAGAGCTTTTCACGATCAATTACCTATTAATGCTTGTCAATGATCCACTGTGTTTGACTCAACATTTCCTCTGTCCTTCTGTTCTGTTTGTACATGAGGACATCCTTCGCATTTGTAATGTATGTCGCATGCACACTGTGTGTGTGTGTGTGTGTGTGTGTGTGTGTGTGTGTGTGTGTGTGTGTGTGTGTGTGTGTGTGTGTGCGTGCGTGCGTGCGTGCGTGCGTGCGTGCGTGTGTATGAGAGAGCGAAAGAGTTTGTATGTGTAAAACAGACAGACAGACAGACAGACAGACAGACAGACAGACAGACAGACAGACAGACAGACAGACAGACAGACAACCATCATTTCAGTGTGTGACAACCCAGTCCTCCATTACATTCGAATCCAAATGATTACGGCACAGCACAGCAAGCCACCAGACACCAAACCATTCATCTTATAAATCACATAAATACACGTTAAAACACTTCACCATCTTCTCCCCTCTCCTGGAAAACAGTTGATCTAAATAATCAATTACAGTCAGGTGGTGATGGTGAGGCGCTGAGCTGCGCACCAATTAGCTGGTTGTAGGGGGGCCCTGGGAAGAAAAGAAATCGGTCCGTTAATTGGGAACAGCTGGTTGAGCATCGTCAGGGTGACAGCCAGGTATTCCCCCATTGTACCTCCGCCCCACCCGCTCTCGGATAATATCCTAACAATTTGCTCAAGTCGCTGGTGCAGAACTGCCTCTGTGGTTTGCCTCTTGAGTCTCCACACACCCAAGGCAGGTGATAATACTGCTCTGCCCTCTACCCTCTACTCTGTATGACCTTGGTGGTTCACAGTAATAACTAGAGGGCTGAAGTTAAGGCTAGATAAACAAGAGTAAAAAGAAAGGAGTTTTGTGGCTTGGTTTAGTATGGAGGGAATAGTGTTTTTATTTTTTTTCACCCAATTGTGGAAGCAATCTTGTGTTGTAATTTTTTTCCCCTGGTATCAACGTGTTAGTTAAAAGGTATGGTGAGTATGTGTCGATATGTTTTGTTTTTGCAAAGCACCCAAATATCAAAAACAGTTTATTCCATAACATGGATAACCTGTCAACTGAATCTCTACTGATATGATAGCTGCAGATAGCCAGCAGAATCTCTACTGATGTGATAGCTGCAGATAGTCAGCAGAATCTCTACTGATATGATAGCTGCAGATAGCCAGCAGAACCTCTACTGATATGATAGCTGCAGATAGCCAGCAGAACCTCTACTGATATGATAGCTGCAGATAGCCAGCAGAATCTCTACTGATGTGATAGCTGCAGATAGCCAGCAGAATCTCCACTGATGTGATAGCTGCAGATAGCCAGCAGAATCTCTACTGATGTGATAGCTGCAGATAGCCAGCAGAATCTCTACTGATGTGATAGCTGCAGATAGCCAGCAGAATCTCTACTGATGTGATAGCTGCAGATAGTCAACAGAATCTTTACTGATGTGATAGCTGCAGATAGCCAGCAGAATCTCTACTGATGTGATAGCTGCAGATAGCCAGCAGAATCTCTACTGATGTGATAGCTGCAGATAGCCAGCAGAATCTCTACTGATGTGATAGCTGCAGATAGCCAGCAGAACCTCTACTGATATGATAGCTGCAGATAGCCAGCAGAATCTCTACTGATATGATAGCTGCAGATAGCCAGCAGAATCTCTACTGATATGATAGCTGCAGATAGCCAGCAGAATCTCTACTGATATGATAGCTGCAGATAGCCAGCAGAATCTCTACTGATATGATAGCTGCAGATAGCCAGCAGAATCTCTACTGATGTGATAGCTGCGGATAGCCAGCAGAATCTCTACTGATGTGATAGCTGCAGATAGCCAGCAGAATCTCTACTGATGTGATAGCTGCAGATAGCCAGCAGAATCTCTACTGATGTGATAGCTGCAGATAGTCAGCAGAATCTCTACTGATGTGATAGCTGCAGATAGCCAGCAGAATCTCTACTGATGTGATAGCTGCAGATAGCCAGCAGAATCTCTACTGATGTGATAGCTGCAGATAGCCAGCAGAATCTCTACTGATGTGATAGCTGCGGATAGCCAGCAGAATCTCTACTGATGTGATAGCTGCGGATAGCCAGCAGAATCTCTACTGATGTGATAGCTGCGGATAGCCAGCAGAATCTCTACTGATGTGATAGCTGCAGATAGCCAGCAGAACCTCTACTGATATGATAGCTGCAGATAGCCAGCAGAATCTCTACTGATGTGATAGCTGCAGATAGCCAGCAGAACCTCTACTGATATGATAGCTGCAGATAGCCAGCAGAATCTCTACTGATGTGATAGCTGCAGATAGCCAGCAGAACCTCTCCTGATATGATAGCTGCAGATAGACAGCAGAATCTCTACTGATATGATAGCTGCAGATAGCCAGCAGAATCTCTACTGATATGATAGCTGCAGATAGCTAGCAGAACCTCTCCTGATATGATAGCTGCAGATAGCCAGCAGAATCTCTATTGATATGATAGCTGCAGATAGCCAGCAGAATCTCTACTGATGTGATAGCTGCAGATAGATAGCAGAACCTCTATTGATATGATAGCTGCAGATAGCCAGCAGAATCTCTATTGATATGATAGCTGCAGATAGCCAGCAGAATCTCTACTGATATGATAGCTGCAGATAGACAGCAGAATCTCTACTGACATGATAGCTGCAGATAGCCAGCAGAACCTCTACTGATATGACAGCTGCAGATAGCCAGCAGAATCTCTACTGATGTGATAGCTGCGGATAGCCAGCAGAATCTCTACTGATGTGATAGCTGCAGATAGCCAGCAGAATCTCTACTGATGTGATAGCTGCGGATAGCCAGCAGAATCTCTACTGATATGACAGATGCATATAGCAGGCAGAATCTCTACTGATGTGATAGCTGCAGATAGCCAGCAGAATCTCTACTGATGTGATGGCTGCGGATAGCCAGCAGAATCTCTACTGATATGATAGCTGCGGATAGCCAGCAGAACCTCTCCTGATATGATAGCTGCAGATAGCCAGCAGAATCTCTACTGATGTGATAGCTGCGGATAGCCAGCAGAATCTCTACTGATATGATAGCTGCAGATAGCCAGCAGAACCTCTCCTGATATGATAGCTGCAGATAGCCAGCAGAATCTCTACTGATGTGATAGCTGCGGATAGCCAGCAGAATCTCTACTGATATGACAGATGCAGATAGCCAGCAGAACCTCTCCTGATATGATAGATGCATATAGCAGGCAGAAACTCTACTGATATGACAGATGCATATAGCAGGCAGAATCTCTACTGATGTGATAGCTGCGGATAGCCAGCAGAATCTCTACTGATGTGATAGCTGCGGATAGCCAGCAGAATCTCTACTGATATGACAGATGCATATAGCCAGCAGAATCTCTACTGATATGACAGATGCATATAGCAGGCAGAAACTCTCCTGGTATCATACTGCACATTAGCTGCAGACAGCCAGGAGCCCAGAGAGCCTTGAGATACAGTATCTGAGACTGTTCAAGGTTCTAATTGTGAAGAGAGTTGTAGGGCCAGACCCTCGGCGCCTGGAGAATGATAATAACTCCTGCTAGCTTTAGTCCTATCAGTTTTCCTTCCTTTTTAACTGCCTTGGTTTATGTACAGAGGAAGGGTATTCATCATGTTTAGTGTGTTGAGTACAGAACAGCACTGCTCTAGGGAAGGTTGAGACTGAACCACGTCCTAACTCCAGAAGCTACCTTCAGGATTGATAACTATGTGTAGATTTGTTTTATGTATTCATCGTGTGCAGTGTGCCAAGATTTTCCTCTTGTAGGACAATAAACCTTCTGATTTTACTTTGCTTCTCTCAGAGTTCTCTGTGTGAGCTGCTGAGGTCCTGTGCTCCAGTAGGAGAGAGACAGAGAGAGGAGAGAGGAAAGAGAGAGACAGAGAGAGGAGAGAGGAAAGAAAGAAAGAGAGAGAGAGAGAGACAGAGAGAGGAGAGAGGAAAGAAAGAAAGAGAGTGAGAGAGAGAGAGAGAGAGAGAGAGAGAGAGAGAGACTGTATTTAGCCAGTAGGAGCTAAGGTGGATTGCGAAGGTATTCACCCCTCTTGGCATTTCTCCTATTTCATTGCCTTACAACCTGGAATTAAAATGTTTTTTTTTTTTTTGATTTACACAACATGCCTACCTCTTTGAAGATACAAAATATATTTTATTGTGAAATAAACAAGAAATAAGACAAGAAGAAAACTGAAAACTTGAGTGTGCATAGCTATTCACCCCCTCAAAGTCAATACTTTGTAGACCCACCTTTTGCAGCAATTACAGCTGCAAGTCTCTTGGGGTATGTCTCTATAAGCTTGGCACATCAAGCCACTGGGAGTTTTGCCCATTCTTCAAGGCAAAACTTCTCCAGCTCCTTCAAGTTGGTTGGGTTCCACTGGTGTACAGCGATCTTTAAGTCATACCACAGATTCTCAATTGGATTGAGGTCTGGGCTTTGACGAGGCCAAGACATTTAACTGTTACCCTTAAACCACTCGAAGGTTGCTTCTGCTGAACCTCCCTCAAGAATATCCCTGTATTTAGAGCCATCCATCATTCCTTCAATTCTGACCAGTTTCCCAGTCCCTGCCAATGAAAAACACAACATGATGCTGCCATCGCCATGCTTCACTGTTGGGATGGTGTCCTCGGGGTGATGAGAGGTGTTGGGTTTGTGCCAGACATAGCGTTTTCCTTGATGGCCAAAAAGCTCAATTTTAGTCACATCGGACCAGAGCACCTTCTTCCATCTGTTTGGGGAGTCTTTTTGGTAATGGCTTTTTTTCTGGCCACTCTTTCATAAAGCCATGTCCATTACATTAAATCCAAATAAAAATCCAAATAAAAATCTATTTAAATTACAGGTTGTAATGCAACAAAATAGGAAAAACGGCAAGGAAAAAAAAATAGGAAAAACCCGTATTTAGCCAGTAGGAGCTAAAAGTTCTCTTCCTTTATTAAAAGGCCTTGGTTCATATACATAGGAATGCTGTTTGTTATATTTAGTATCCAACACTGCTAATGAACCCTGTACTGGAGAGAGACACAATCATGATTCACACTTATTTAGGAATTTCCCTTTACCAATACTTACGTGTTTTTGATTTGTCAGGGTAGACAGAATATTTACATTTGTGTTAAGACTTCAGTGTCTTCCTGTCACATTTGTTTGTAATTTGACTTCAACAGAATTACAAAACACATAAGCTATCCCATAGAACCCCAAATATTAAAACAAATTCAACCTGTCTGCTCCTGCTCTTCCCCTCTGTACGACGTCGCCAGAGTGCTAACCACCGGTCCTGAGACGCATCATTACGCACACCTGGTATTCATCATTACGCACACCTGGTATTCATCATTACGCACACCTGGTATTCATCATTACACGCACCTGGTATTCATCATTACACGCACCTGGTATTCATCATTACACGCACCTGTTAATCTTTATCACACCTGGACTCCATTACCTTCATCATTTCCTCCTCTTTAAATGGAAGGTTAAGAGGAAGGTTGCAAGTTCGAATCCCCGAGCTGACAATGTACAAATCTGTCGTTCTGCCCCTGAACAAGGCAGTTAACCCACTGTTCCTAGGCCGTCATTGAAAATAAGAATTTGTTCTTAACTGACTTGCTTAGTTAAATAAAGGTCAAATAAAATAAAAATTAAACTCTCCCATGTTCACTTACCAGTTGGTATTATCGGCTTACTGCCTTATGTCATGTTCTTGGTTTTGTTTTATTATAACGTTTCCCCTGCTTCATTACACTGTCAGGAAAATGTATAATTTGGTATTACCCCTCATTCCAGATTAACCAGGCCAGATAGACAAGAGGAACGACAGAGAGAGCGCATACTGAGAAGTAATATGACTTACATTTTATATGGTGGAAATATAAGTACATGTCAGAGTTGGAAAATATTCTGTCTGACTTTTAAAAATTCAAATCAAATCAAATCAAATCCACATTTTGTTACGTTGCAGCTTTATTCTAAAACAGATTAAATAAAACATTATCCTCAATCTACACACAATACCCCATAAAGCAAAAACAGTTTTTTAGAAACATGAGTATTCAGACCCTTTGCTATGAAACAATTGATCTTGGGTCTATCCTGTTTCTATTGATCAATCTTGATGTTTCTACAACTTGATTGGAATCCACCTGTGGTAAAATTGGACATGATTTGGAAAGTCACACACCTGTCTATATAAGGTTCCCACAGCTGACAGTGCATGTCAGAGTAAAAACCAAGCCATGAGGTTGAATGAATTATCCGCATAGCTCCAATACAAGATTGTGTCGAGATCTGATCTGATCTGATCTGGGGAAGGCTGACAGAACAATTATGCAGCATTGATGGTCCCCAAGAACACCATATCCCATAATGACAAAGCGAAAACAGGTTTTTTGAAAATGTTGCTAATTTATTGAAAATAAAAAGCAGAAATACCTTATTTACATAAAAGTATTCAGACACTTTGCTATGAGACTCGAAGTTGAGCTCAGGTGCATCCTGACAGTGCATGTCAGAGCAAAAAAAAACAAGTCATGAGGTCGAAGGAATTGTCCTTAGAGCTCCAAGACAGGATTGTGTTGAGGCACAGATCTGAGGAAAGGTACCAAAAAATGTCTGTAGAATTCAAGTTTCACCAAAAACACAGTGGCCTCCATCATTCTTAAATGGAAGAAGTTTGGAACCACCAAGACTCTTCCTAGAGCTGGCTGCCCGGTCAAACTGAGCAATCGGGGAGAAGGGCCTTGGTCAGGGAGGTGACCAATAACCTGATGGTCACACTGACAGAGCTCCAGAGGTCCTCAGTGAAAACAGGAAAACTTTCCAGAAGGACGTATCTCTGCAGCGCTCCACCAATCAGGCCTTTTTGGTAGTCACTCCTCAGTAAAAGGGACATGACAGCTCACTTGGAGTTTGCAAAAGGCACCTAAAGGACACAAAGTCCATGAGAAACAAGATTCTCTGGTCTGATGAATCTAAGATTGAACTCTTTGGCCTAAATGCCAAGCGTCATGTCCGGAGGAAACCTGGCACCATAGTGCCACTAGTCAGGATCGAGGAAAAATGAACAGAGCAAATTAGAGATCTTTGATGAAGACCTGCTTCAGAGGGCTCAGGACTTTCCAACAGGACAACGACCCAAAGCACACAGCCAAGACAACGAAGGAGTGGCTTAGGGAGAAGTCTCTGAATGTCCTTGAGTGGCCCAGCCAGAAACCAGACTTGAACCTTTATTTTATTTATTTGTTATTTTACCAGGTAAGTTGACTGAGAACTGAGAACACGTTCTCATTTGCAGCAACAACCTGGGGAATAGTTACAGGGGAGAGGAGGGGGATGAATGAGCCAATTGTAAACTGGTGATCATTATTAGGTGACCATGATGGTTTGAGGGCCAGAATGGGAATTTAGCCAGGACACCGGGGTTAACACCCCTACTCTTACGATAAGTGTCATGGGATCTTCAATGACCTCAGAGAGTCAGGACACCCATTTAACGTCCCATACGAAAGGGTAGTGTCCCCAATCACTGCCCTGGGGCATTGGGACATTGGGATATACTTTTTTAGACAAGAGGAAAGAGTGCCTCCTACTGGCCCTCCAACATCACTTCCAGCAGCATCTGGTCTCCCATCCAGGAACTGAACAGTACCAACCCTGCTTAGCTTCAAAAGCAAGCCAGCAGTGGTATGCAGGATGGTATGCTACTGGCAACCTGATCAAACATCTCTGGAGAGACCTGAAAATAGCTGTGCAGTGACGCTCCCCGTCCAATCTGACAGAGCTTGAGAGGATCTGCAGAGAAGAATGGGAGAAACTCCCCAAATACAGATGTGCCAAGCTTGTAACGTCATACCCAAGAACATTCAAGGCTGTATCACTGCTAAGGGTGCTTCAACAAAGTACAGAGTAAAGGGTCTGAATACTTATGTAAATGTTATATATTTTTTTTACATTTGCAAACATATCTAAAAAAACTATTTTTGAGTAGGAAAAAACATGATTTAATACATTTTAGAATAATGCTGTAACGTAACAAAATGTGGAAAATGTCAAGAGGTCTGAAAACCTTCCGAATGCACATGTTGAAATGTACAACAATCGGCTGTGTGTGGCATATTTCTGCCTTATATACAAATATAAACTCAGCAAAAAAAGAAACGTCCTCTCACTGTCAACTGCGTTTATTTTCAACAAACTTAACATGTGTAAGTGTTTGTATGAACATAACAAGATTCAACAACTGAGAAATAAACTGAACAAGTTTGACAGACATGTTGTCATGCATAGGTGTAATAGGTGGCAGGGAAGTCAGGCGCAGGAGAGTCAAATGGAGTGTAAAATGGAGTCTTTTAATAAAGTCCACGGAGTATGCTCCATAACACTAAAATGTGCATTAACAAACAAACATGGGTACGAGGACCCGACGCGCACCTATACAACATCAAACTACACTGACAATAAAACAATCTCTGACAAAG
The DNA here is from genome assembly GCF_036934945.1 of Oncorhynchus masou masou. NCBI lineage: Eukaryota > Metazoa > Chordata > Actinopteri > Salmoniformes > Salmonidae > Oncorhynchus > Oncorhynchus masou. The sequence continues at coordinate 87,486,297 of NC_088216.1, forward strand.
ACATGAGGGGAAACAGAGGGTTAAATACACAACAGGTAATGAATGGGATTGAAAACAGGTGTGTGGGAAGACAAGACAAAACCAATGGAAAATGAAAAAAGGATCAATGATGGCTAGAAGACCGGTGACGTCGAACGCCGAGCACCGCCCGAACAAGGAGAGGCAACGACTTCGGAAGAAGTCGTGACACGTGACTAACAGAAACGGAATAATGTGTCGCTGAAGTAACAGTCAGTATATGGTGTGGCCACCAGCTGCATTAAGTACGGCAGTGGATCTCCTCCTCATGGACTGCACCAGATTTGCCAGTTCTTGCTGTGAGATGTTACCCCACTGACAGAACGAGCAGTATGGCAGGTGGCATTGTCATGATGAAGGGTCATGTCAGGATGAACCTGCAGGAAGAGTACCACATGAGGGAGGAGGATGTCTTCCCTGTAACGCACAGATTGCCTGCAATGACAAAATGCTCAGTCTGATGATGCTGTGACTCACCGCCCCCAGACAGTGATGGACCCTACACATTGATCCCGCTCCCGAGTGCAGGCTTCGGTGTAACGCTCATTCCTTTGACGATAAACGCGAATCCGACCACCACCCCTGGTGAGACAAAAACGTGACTTGTCAGGGAAGAGCACTTTTTGCCAGTCCTGTCTGGTCCAGCGACGGTGGGTTTGTTCCCATAGGCGACGTTGTTGTTGCTGGTGATGTCTGCCACTGTGAGGACGATCAGTTGTCTGTCCTGTCTCCTTGTAGCGTTGTCTTAGGCGTCTCACAGTACGGACATTGCAGTGTATTGCCTGGCCACATCTGCAGTCCTCATGCCTCCTTGCAGCATTCCTAAGGCATGTTCACACAGATGCGCAGGGACCCTGGGCATCTTTCTTCTGGTGTTTTTTAGAGTCAGTAGAAAGGCCTCTTTAGTGTCCTAAGTTTTCATAACTTAGCTTAAGCTGTTAGTGTCTTAACGACCTTTCCACACTTAACAACCTTTTTCATTAATTGTTTATGGTTCATTGAACAAGCATGGGAAACAGTGTTTATACCCTTTAAAATGAAGATCTGTGAAGTTATTAGATTTTTACAAATTGTCTTTTGAAAGACAGGGTCCTGAAAAAGGGATCTTTCTTTTTTTTGCTGAGTTTATGTGCATATATACTATATAATATGTACTAATATGTACTATATAATATGTACTAATATGTACTATATAATATGTATTAATATGTACTATATAATATGTACTAATGTGTACTATATAATATGTACTAATATGTACTATATAATATGTACTAATATGTACTATATAATATGTACTAATATGTACTATATAATATGTACTAATGTGTACTATATAATATGTACTAATATGTACTATATAATATGTACTAGAGGTTTATGTACTAATATGTATAATCCTTATATGCTCATATGTTACAAGTACTATTTTATCTTCTACTTTATACAGCGCATTCAGAAAGTATTCAGACCCCTTCCCTTTTCCACATGTTGTTACATTACAGTCTTACTCAAAAATAAATAAAAACTTTGTTTTTTTTCATCAATCTACCCACAATACCCCATAATAACAAGAGTACAGTTTGGAGATGACTGAAGTTAGCATCCACTGAGTCACAGGTCAAATTCTTAATTTTTTAAATATCATGACAATACCCACAATACACTGTCAAATGCTCATTTGCGATCAATGAACAAAAACCAGTACATTTTTCAGGTCTTTTTCTCCCCTTTTTGCTTTGCCACCTAGAATTGTTCAATAATTGTCCAAAGTCAAAATGACAGATTGTTATGTTTTAGATGGGTCTGAAGATAATATATCTGGCTCGTCTGTACAATGCTACGGACAACACATGTACATACTGTCCCAAAGCCATTGTCGCATACAGTTAGAATGACTAGAGCGGACATTGGTTTGAGCAAACAGCAAATAGCCTCGTTTCACAGGCGATGAATCTCAGACACAATGCGTGTTTGTCCTCCGCAGTTACTGGGACGGTGATGCATGTTTTCTTCTTTCTGCTTCATACTTTAAAAGTTTCAATTTGAAATTGAACGTAGAATATGAGGTGAAAGTGCAGACAGTCAACTTTGAGGGTATTTTCATCCATATCGGGTGAACCGTTTAGAAATTATAGCACTTTTTTGTACATAGTCCCCCATTTTACTTTTGGGACGAAGTCACGTATATATGAAGGTGGAGGTCTGATATAATTTGCATACTAAAAACATCCCCATAGAAAGTATTCAGTTTAACCCTCCTGATGTGTTCGTTTCATGTTAATTCATCCCGGTCCAAAATGAACGCCCCATTATCGCTGATTATAAATACATAATAGTACATATGTTATCGTCTAATGTTGTGTCGGATCTTTTAATCAACGTACGTTCTTGTGAACATTACAATGATATCCCGATTATATATCCATAGTAATAAATATATTATCACCTAATGTTACGTTAGATCTTTTTATCAACTTAAGTTCTTGTGAACATTACACGTTTTGAACTTCTATTTGCTATTTACGGCCTGTAGGCCTCATTGACCTGAGCTCATACAACAAAAAGCATTATATATGGATTATTTTGACTATAACAAATACTCAGATGAAACATATTGTGCTATTTACCACAGAAGACTTTGTGTCAAAGTTTAACAAGGACTCTCTCCTCCTCACCAGTGTCATGATCAAAGATATGATCAAGAGCCTCACATACAGTATATGGTTTGGTCATTGTGCTGCCGCAGAATGAATTGTGATCAAGGCCTCAAAAAAGCTTTACATACCAGAGCTGTGAGAAGAGTTCTAGATGTTATTGAAACAATGTTGCGGTTGTTTATGAGAATGACAACAGGTGGGGTTCCGGTGGGGGAAAGATTCTATTGGGGAAAGGTTCCGGTGGGGGAAAGGTTCCGGTGTGGGAAAGGTTCTATTGGGGAAAGGTTCCGGTGGGGAAAAGATTCTATTGGGGAAAGGTTCCTGTGGGGGAAAGATTCTATTGGGGAAAGATTCTATTGGGGAAAGATTCTATTGGGGAAAGGTTCCTGTGGGGGAAAGATTCTATTGGGGAAAGATTCCTGTGGGTGAAAGATTCTATTGGGGAAAGGTTCCCGTGGGGGAAAGATTCTATTGGGGAAAGGTTCCTGTGGGGGAAAGATTCTATTGGGGAAAGATTCCCGTGGGTGAAAGATTCTATTGGGGAAAGGTTCCCGTGGGGGAAAGATTCTATTGGGGAAAGATTCTATTGGGGAAAGGTTCCTGTGGGGGAAAGATTCTATTGGGGAAAGGTTCCTGTGGGGGAAAGATTCTATTGGGGAAAGATTCCTGTGGGGGAAAGATTCTATTGGGGAAAGATTCTATTGAGGAAAGGTTCCTGTGGGGGAAAGATTCTATTGAGGAAAGGTTCCTGTGGGGGAAAGATTCTATTGGGGAAAGATTCTATTGAGGAAAGGTTCCTGTGGGGGAAAGATTCTATTGGGGAAAGATTCTATTGAGGAAAGGTTCCTGTGGGGGAAAGATTCTATTGGGGAAAGGTTCCTGTGGGGGAAAGATTCTATTGGGGAAAGGTTCTATTGGGGAAAGGTTCTATTGGGGAAAGATTCTATTGGGGAAAGGTTCCTGTGGGGGAAAGATTCTATTGGGGAAAGGTTCCTGTGGGGGAAAGGTTCTATTGGGGAAAGGTTCCTGTGGGGGAAAGGTTCTATTGGGGAAAGATTCCTGTGGGGGAAAGATTCTATTGGGGAAAGGTTCCTGTGGGGGAAAGATTCTATTGGGGAAAGGTTCCTGTGGGGGAAAGATTCTATTGGGGAAAGGTTCCTGTGGGGGAAAGATTCTATTGGGGAAAGGTTCCTGTGGGGGAAAGATTCTATTGGGGAAAGATTCTATTGGGGAAACGTTCCTGTGGGGGAAAGATTCTATTGGGGAAAGGTTCCTGTGGGGGAAAATTCTATTGGGGAAAGGTTCCTGTGGGGGAAAGATTCTATTGGGGAAAGATTCTATTGGGGAAAGGTTCCTGTAGGGGAAAGATTCTATTGGGGAAAGGTTCCTGTGGGGGAAAGATTCTATTGGGGAAAGGTTCCTGTGGGGGAAAGATTCTATTGGGGAAAGGTTCCTGTGGGGGAAAGATTCTATTGGGGAAAGGTTCCTGTGGGGGAAAGATTCTATTGGGGAAAGGTTCCTGTGGGGGAAAGATTCTATTGGGGAAAGGTTCCTGTGGGGGAAAGATTCTATTGGGGAAAGGTTCCTGTGGGGGAAAGATTCTATTGGGGAAAGATTCTATTGGGGAAACGTTCCTGTGGGGGAAAGATTCTATTGGGGAAAGGTTCCTGTGGGGGAAAGATTCTATTGGGGAAAGGTTCCTGTGGGGGAAAGATTCTATTGGGGAAAGATTCTATTGGGGAAAGGTTCCTGTAGGGGAAAGATTCTATTGGGGAAATGTTCCTGTGGGGGAAAGATTCTATTGGGGAAAGGTTCCTGTGGGGGAAAGATTCTATTGGGGAAAGGTTCCGGTGGGGGGAAGATTCTATTGGGGAAAGGTTCCGGTGGGGGAAAGATTCTATTGGGGGAAGGTTCCGGTGGGGAAAGATTCTATTGGGGAAAGGTTCCTGTGGGGGAAAGATTCTATTGGGGAAAGGTTCCGGTGGGGGAAAGATTCTATTGGGGAAAGGTTCCTGTGGGGGAAAGATTCTATTGGGGAAAGGTTCCTGTGGGGGAAAGATTCTATTGGGGAAAGGTTCCTGTGGGGGAAAGATTCTATTGGGGAAAGGTTCCTGTGGGGGAAAGATTCTATTGGGGAAAGGTTCCTGTGGGGGAAAGATTCTATTGGGGAAAGGTTCCGGTGGGGGGAAGATTCTATTGGGGAAAGGTTCCGGTGGGGGAAAGATTCTATTGGGGGAAGGTTCCGGTGGGGGAAAGATTCTATTGGGGAAAGGTTCCTGTGGGGGAAAGATTCTATTGGGGAAAGGTTCCGGTGGGGGAAAGATTCTATTGGGGAAAGGTTCCGGTGGGGGAAAGATTCTATTGGGGGAAAGATTCTATTGGGGAAAGATTCCCGTGGGGGAAAGATTCTATTGGGGAAAGGTTCCTGTGGGGGAAAGATTCTATTGGGGAAAGGTTCCTGTGGGGGAAAGATTCTATTGGGGAAAGGTTCCTGTGGGGGAAAGATTCTATTGGGGAAAGGTTCCTGTGGGGGAAAGATTCTATTGGGGAAAGGTTCCTGTGGGGGAAAGGTTCTATTGGGGAAAGGTTCCGGTGGGGGAAAGATTCTATTGGGGAAAGGTTCCTGTGGGGGAAAGATTCTATTGGGGAAAGATTCCAGTTGGGGAAAGATTCTATTGGGGAAAGGTTCCTGTGGGGGAAAGATTCTATTGGGGAAAGATTCCGGTTGGGGAAAGGTTCTATTGGGGAAAGGTTCCTGTGGGGGAAAGATTCTATTGGGGAAATGTTCCTGTGGGGGAAAGATTCTATTGGGGAAAGGTTCCTGTGGGGGAAAGATTCTATTGGGGAAAGGTTCTATTGGGGAAAGGTTCCTGTGGGGGAAAGATTCTATTGGGGAAAGGTTCCTGTGGGGGAAAGATTCTATTGGGGAAAGGTTCTATTGGGGAAAAGTTCCTGTGGGGGAAAGATTCTATTGGGGAAAGGTTCCTGTGGGGGAAAGATTCTATTGGGGAAAGATTCCTGTGGGGGAAAGATTCTATTGGGGAAAGGTTCCTGTGGGGGAAAGGTTCCTGTGGGGGAAAGATTCTATTGGGGAAAGATTCCTGTGGGGGAAAGATTCTATTGGGGAAAGGTTCCTGTGGGGGAAAGGTTCCTGTGGGGGAAAGATTCTATTGGGGAAAGGTTCCGGTGGGGGAAAGATTCTATTGGGGAAAGGTTCCTGTGGGGGAAAGATTCTATTGGGGAAAGGTTCCTGTGGGGGAAAGATTCTATTGGGGAAAGGTTCCTGTGGGGGAAAGATTCTATTGGGGAAAGGTTCCTGTGGGGGAAAGATTCTATTGGGGAAAGGTTCCGGTGGGGGAAAGATTCTATTGGGGAAAGGTTCCGGTGGGGGAAAGATTCTATTGGGGGAAGGTTCCGGTGGGGGAAAGATTCTATTCGGGAAAGGTTCCTGTGGGGGAAAGATTCTATTGGGGAAAGGTTCCGGTGGGGGAAAGATTCTATTTGGGAAAGGTTCCGGTGGGGGAAAGATTCTATTGGGGGAAAGATTCTATTGGGGAAAGATTCCCGTGGGGGAAAGATTCTATTGGGGAAAGGTTCCTGTGGGGGAAAGATTCTATTGGGGAAAGGTTCCTGTGGGGGAAAGATTCTATTGGGGAAAGGTTCCTGTGGGGGAAAGATTCTATTGGGGAAAGGTTCCTGTGGGGGAAAGATTCTATTGGGGAAAGATTCTATTGGGGAAAGGTTCCTGTGGGGGAAAGATTCTATTGGGGAAAGGTTCCTGTGGGGGAAAGATTCTATTGGGGAAAGGTTCCTGTGGGGGAAAGATTCTATTGGGGAAAGGTTCCTGTGGGGGAAAGATTCTATTGGGGAAAGGTTCCTGTGGGGGAAAGATTCTATTGGGGAAAGGTTCCTGTGGGGGAAAGATTCTATTGGGGAAAGGTTCCTGTGGGGGAAAGATTCTATTGGGGAAAGGTTCCTGTGGGGGAAAGGTTCCTGTGGGGGAAAGATTCTATTGGGGAAAGGTTCCTGTGGGGGAAAGATTCTATTGGGGAAAGGTTCCTGTGGGGGAAAGATTCTATTGGGGAAAGGTTCCGGTGGGGGAAAGATTCTATTGGGGAAAGGTTCCTGTGGGGGAAAGATTCTATTGGGGAAAGGTTCCTGTGGGGGAAAGATTCTATTGGGGAAAGGTTCCTGTGGGGGAAAGATTCTATTGGGGAAAGGTTCCTGTGGGGGAAAGATTCTATTGGGGAAAGGTTCCTGTGGGGGAAAGATTCTATTGGGGAAAGGTTCCTGTGGGGGAAAGATTCTATTGGGGAAAGGTTCCTGTGGGGGAAGATTCTATTGGGGAAAGGTTCCTGTGGGGGAAAGATTCTATTGGGGAAAGGTTCCTGTGGGGGAAAGATTCTATTGGGGAAAGGTTCCTGTGGGGGAAAGATTCTATTGGGGAAAGGTTCCTGTGGGGGAAAGCTTCTATTGGGGAAAGGTTCCGTGGGGGAAAGATTCTATTGGGGAAAGGTTCCGGTGGGGGAAAGATTCTATTGGGGGAAGGTTCCGGTGGGGGAAAGATTCTATTGGGGAAAGGTTCCTGTGGGGGAAAGATTCTATTGGGGAAAGGTTCCGGTGGGGGAAAGATTCTATTGGGGAAAGGTTCCGGTGGGGGAAAGATTCTATTGGGGGAAAGATTCTATTGGGGAAAGATTCCCGTGGGGGAAAGGTTCTATTGGGGAAAGGTTCCTGTGGGGGAAAGATTCTATTGGGGAAAGGTTCCTGTGGGGGAAAGATTCTATTGGGGAAAGGTTCCTGTGGGGGAAAGATTCTATTGGGGAAAGGTTCCTGTGGGGGAAAGATTCTATTGGGGAAAGGTTCCTGTGGGGGAAAGGTTCTATTGGGGAAAGGTTCCGGTGGGGGAAAGATTCTATTGGGGAAAGGTTCCTGTGGGGGAAAGATTCTATTGGGGAAAGCTTCCGGTTGGGGAAAGATTCTATTGGGGAAAGGTTCCTGTGGGGGAAAGATTCTTTTGGGGAAAGATTCCGGTTGGGGAAAGGTTCTATTGGGGAAAGGTTCCTGTGGGGGAAAGATTCTATTGGGGAAATGTTCCTGTGGGGGAAAGATTCTATTGGGGAAAGGTTCCTGTGGGGGAAAGATTCTATTGGGGAAAGGTTCTATTGGGGAAAGGTTCCTGTGGGGGAAAGATTCTATTGGGGAAAGGTTCCTGTGGGGGAAAGATTCTATTGGGGAAAGGTTCTATTGGGGAAAGGTTCCTGTGGGGGAAAAATTCTATTGGGGAAAGGTTCCTGTGGGGGAAAGATTCTATTGGGGAAAGATTCCTGTGGGGGAAAGATTCTATTGGGGAAAGGTTCCTGTGGGGGAAAGATTCTATTGGGGAAAGGTTCCTGTGGGGGAAAGATTCTATTGGGGAAAGATTCCTGTGGGGGAAAGATTCTATTTGGGAAAGGTTCCTGTGGGGGAAAGATTCCTGTTGGGGAAAGATTCTATTGGGGAAAGGTTCCTGTGGGGGAAAGGTTCCTGTGGGGGAAAGATTCTATTGGGGAAAGGTTCCTGTGGGGGAAAGATTCTATTGGGGAAAGGTTCCTGTGGGGGAAAGATTCTATTGGGGAAAGGTTCCTGTGGGGGAAAGATTCTATTGGGGAAAGGTTCCTGTGGGGGAAAGATTCTATTGGGGAAAGGTTCCTGTGGGGGAAAGATTCTATTGGGGAAAGGTTCCGGTGGGGGAAAGATTCTATTGGGGAAAGGTTCCGGTGGGGGAAAGATTCTATTGGGGAAAGGTTCCGGTGGGGGAAAGATTCTATTGGGGGAAAGATTCTATTGGGGAAAGATTCCCGTGGGGGAAAGATTCTATTGGGGAAAGGTTCCTGTGGGGGAAAGATTCTATTGGGGAAAGGTTCCTGTGGGGGAAAGATTCTATTGGGGAAAGGTTCCGGTGGGGGAAAGATTCTATTGGGGAAAGATTCTATTGGGGAAAGGTTTCGGTGGGGGAAAGATTCTATTGGGGAAAGGTTCCTGTGGGGGAAAGATTCTATTGGGGAAAGGTTCCGGTGGGGGAAAGATTCTATTGGGGAAATATTCTATTGGGGAAAGGTTCCGGTGGGGGAAAGATTCTATTGGGGAAAGGTTCCTGTGGGGGAAAGATTCTATTGGGGAAAGGTTCCTGTGGGGGAAAGATTCTATTGGGGAAAGGTTCCTGTGGGGGAAAGATTCTATTGGGGAAAGGTTCCTGTGGGGGAAAGATTCTATTGGGGAAAGGTTCCTGTGGGGGAAAGATTCTATTGGGGAAAGGTTCCTATGGGGGAAAGATTCTATTGGGGAAAGGTTCCTGTGGGGGAAAGATTCTATTGGGGAAAGGTTCCTGTGGGGGAAAGATTCTATTGGGGAAAGGTTCCTGTGGGGGAAAGATTCTATTGGGGAAAGATTCCTGTGGGGGAAAGATTCTATTGGGGAAAGGTTCCTGTGGGGGAAAGATTCTATTGGGGAAAGGTCCCTGTGGGGGAAAGATTCTATTGGGGAAAGGTTCCGGTGGGGGAAAGATTCTATTGGGGAAAGGTTCCGGTGGGGGAAAGATTCTATTGGGGGAAAGGTTCCTGTGGGGGAAAGATTCTATTGGGGAAAGGTTCCCTTGGGGGAAAGATTCTATTGGGGAAAGGTTCCTGTGGGGAAAGGTTCTATTGGGGAAAGGTTCCTGTGGGGGAAAGGTTCTATTGGGGAAAGGTTCCTGTGGGGGAAAGATTCTATTGGGGAAAGGTTCCTGTGGGGGAAAGATTCTATTGGGGAAAGGTTCCGGTGGGGGAAAGATTCTATTGGGGAAAGGTTCCTGTGGGGGAAAGATTCTATTGGGGAAAGGTTCCTGTGGGGGAAAGATTCTATTGGGGAAAGGTTCCCTTGGGGGAAAGATTCTATTGGGGAAAGGTTCCGGTGGGGGAAAGATTCTATTGGGGAAAGGTTCCTGTGGGGGAAAGATTCTATTGGGGAAAGGTTCCTGTGGGGGAAAGATTCTATTGGGGAAAGGTTCCTGTGGGGGAAAGATTCTATTGGGGAAAGGTTCCTGTGGGGGAAAGATTCTATTGGGGAAAGGTTTCTGTGGGGGAAAGATTCTATTGGGGAAAGGTTCCTGTGGGGGAAAGATTCTATTGGGGGAAAGGTTCCGGTGGGGGAAAGATTCTATTGGGGAAAGGTTCCCTTGGGGGAAAGATTCTATTGGGGAAAGGTTCCGGTGGGGGAAAGATTCTATTGGGGAAAGGTTCCGGTCGGGGAAAGATTCTATTGGGGAAAGGTTCCTGTGGGGGAAAGATTCTATTGGGGAAAGGTTCCTGTGGGGGAAAGATTCTATTGGGTAAGGTTCCGGTGGGGGAAAGATTCTATTGGGGAAAGGTTCCGGTGGGGGAAAGGTTCTATTGGGGAAAGGTTCCTGTGGGGGAAAGATTCTATTGGGGAAAGGTTCCGGTGGGGGAAAGGTTCTATTGGGGAAAGGTTCACATGGGGGTTTCCATGGAAGCCAAAAAGGGAGTGAGGTGTGTGTGTGTATGCTCATACACACATGCATGTGTGGCCTGGGAGAGGAAGTGTGTTCATCTGATGAATGGGCATGTGCCTGAACTCAATTGTATACACTAATATACACTAGTCTAGTTAAACACTAGTCTCACCTATTCATTTCTAATGACCAGTCATTTTTGACCAGGAACACCACAGGTGTACAAAAGTTAAATAAAACACCCAAAATGTAATGAAAATCTTCTAGATATATTTTGTGTGTTCCAATGCCCTGGAATGGAACCTTAAGACAATCAGATTAAAGTAACTATATTCTTCAGGGAGATAACTTGTAAATCGGTCCAATTCGACAGGAACAAAGCAGGAGGGTTAAATAATTAACCTTGCTTACCTTAATACATCGAAAGGCTTAAAACTTCTTGCAAGCTGGTTCAATCACAGTCATTTTGTAGTGTCATGCTGGAATGGCAATTAGTTTTGAATCGGAATGGCAGTTAAATTTGAATTGCACCGTGATGTCACAGATGACAGATACTGCAGAGATGTTTGTCAGATCATCCCAAAAATCGGTCTTCTCACAAAATCGTCCGTAGCATCTGAGCGGTTTGGCATAAATTGCTCACAGGCCTTGCAAGACTCGTCTTAAGGTCCCATGGTACCAGTTGAAAAAAATGTTTGTAAATATAGACTGTTTAGTGTCAAAAACAAAGGGTTAAATACTGTAAAAAAAATATACATATATATTTATGTGTTTCCAAACACTTCAGAACAAACATATTTTAGATTTTTTTTCTTGTTGCTCAAGTAAAAGGGGGAACTAACAAAGAGTCACTGACAACAACCAAAATGTGTGTTTTTAGGGAGGGGTTCTGAAAGACACTCATGGGGGGGTCCACTGAAAGTTGACTAGTAACAACAACTGGGACTTAAAATACACCCACCATGAGCTCCCACAACAGGAAGCAAAGAAAAATAAATAAAAAACACACACCAAACGTACAGACAGGAAGCAAATCAAAAAAAGTGGAGCAAAACAAAATTAGACGAAGGAATATGTTTTTCTAGAACTCATATACTGTAAGTAAGGAGCTCCAACTAACCCTCTATATCTCTCAAGACAATGGAGCACAGGGCCTGCCACTCTTAAAAAAGTACCTGGGCCAACACAGGTGAAACACCTTCTCACTAACAAGATGGCAACCAGCACAGATGTAACACATCCTGACCAACGAGGTGACAGCAATCGGTGCTATGTGCTAACGAGCTATATGTGCTAAAGTCCAACCTCAAGACATAAATGGAAAAACCAAAGCCTGTAACAGGGTCTATCTGTTCTTCCATTTAGTGAATCTGTTATTCCATGTGTTTGCATGGGCAAATGCCAAAAATACTGTTTCATCAAATCATTTTATGTATACTACATTTCCAAAGTTTGCCGTCATTTAGAAATGTCCTTGTGTTTGAAAGAAAAAGCATATTTCTTGTCCTTTAAAATAACTTCAAATTGATCAGAAATACAGTGTAGATATTGTTAATGTTGTAAAATGTTAATGTTAATGTTGTGGCTGATATTTTATGGAATATCTACATAGGTGCACAGAGACCAATTATCAGCAACCATCACTCCTGTGTTCCAATGGCACATTGTGTTAGCTAATCCAAGTTTATAATTTTAAAAGGCTAATTATTGCAATGCAATTATTTTAGCACAGCTGAAAACTGTTGTCCTGATTAAAGAAGCAATAAAACTGGCCTTCTTTAGACTAGTTGACTATCTGGAGCATCAGCATTTTTGGGTTTGATTACAGGCTCAAAATGGCCAGAAACAAATACTTTCTTCTGAAACTCGTCAGTCTATTCTTGTTCTGAGAAATGAACGCTATTCCATGCGAGAAATTGCCAAGAAACTGAAGAGCTCGTACAACACTGTGTACTACTCTACAAGGGCAGCTTCATTACATACACCAGTCTCAACGTCAACAGTGAAGAGGCGACTCGGGGATGCTGTCCTTCTAGGCAGAGTTGTAAAGAAAAAGCCATATCTCAGATATATAAATAAGCAAAGACTTTTGGTGTTCACCAAAAGGCATGTGGGAGACTCCTCAAACATATGGAAGAAGGTACTCTGGTCAGATAAGACTAATAATGAGCTTTTTATCCATCAAGGAAAACGCTGTCTGGCGCAAACCTAACACCTCCATCACCCCGAGAACACCATCCCCACAGTGAAACATGGTGTTGGCAGCATCATGCTGTTTGGATGTTTTCCATCTGCAGGGACTTGGAAACTGGTCAGAATTGAAGGAATGATGGCTCTAAAAATTGATATTCTTGAGGGAAATCTGTTTCAGTCTTCCAGAGGTGTGAGACTGGGATGGAGGTTCACCTTCCAGCAGGACAACTACCTTAAACATACTGCTAAAGCAACACTCGAGTGGTATAAGTGGAAACATTTAAAGGTCTCGGGATGGCCTTGTCAAAGCCCAGACCTTCCAGCAGGACAACGACCCTAAACATACTGCTAAAGCAACACTCGAGTGGTATAAGTGGAAACATTTAAACGTCTCGGAATGGCCTTGTCAAAGCCCAGACCTCCATCAAATTGAGAATCTGTGGTATGACTTAAATATTGCTGTACACCAGCGGAACCCATCCAACTTGAAGGAGCTGGAGCAGTTTTGCCTTGAAGAATGGGCAGAAATCCCAGTGGCTAGATGTGCCAAGCTTATAGAGAGATACCCCAAGAGACTTGCAGCTGTAATTGCTGCAAAAGGTTGCTCTAACAAAGTACTGAGTTTGGGGAGGTGAATAGTTATGCATGCTCAAAATGTCAGTTTTGTGTCTTATTTCTTGTTTGTCTCACAATAACAAAATATTTCTTCAAAGTGATAGGCATGTTGTGTAAATCAAATGATACAACCCCCCCCAAAAATATATTTTAATTCCAGGTTGTAAGGCAACAAAATAGAAACAATTACAGGGGGGTGATACTTTCCCAAGCCACTGAATATGATCATGTTTTAAATTACAAACTGGTTGGTTTGAACCCTGAATGATGATTGGCTAACAGCCAATGGTATATCAGACCATGGTATAAAAACATGTATTTTTACTGCTCTAATTCCGTTGCTAACCAGTTTATAATAGCAATAAGGCACCTCTGGGGTTTGTGGTATATGACCATTATACCACGGCTAAGGCCTGTGTCCAGGCACTCCAGGGAGTTTTTCCTAGCCACCGTGCTTCTACACCTGCATTGTTTGCTGTTTGGGGTTTTTAGGTTGGGTTTCTGTACAGCACTTTGAGACATCAGCTGATGTAAAGAAGGGATTTATAAATAACATTTGATTGATGAATTGATTGACTCTGCATTGCGTCGTGCCTAAGAACAGCTCTTAGCCGTGGTGTATTGGCCACATACCACACACCCCTCAGGCCTTATTGCATAAATATATGTCACGTTTGTGGATATACAGTGGGGCAAAAAAGTATTTAGTCAGCCACCAATTGTGCAAGTTCTCCCACTTAAAAAGATGAGAGAGGCCTGTAATTTTCATCATAGGTACACTTCAACTATGACAGACAAAATTAGAAAAAAAAATCCAGAAAATCACATTGTAGGATTTTTAATAAATTTATTTGCAAATTATGGTGGAAAATAAGTATTTAAGTATAAGGATATATAAGGCCGTAAATGACTCATGGGAAAGGAGAGAGAATCTACTTCCAGTTTAGTTCTCACTACTTTGTAGTTATTCAATCAGATTGTTGTGGCAGAGTTGCTCAGCCCGGTTTAACACCAAGTCACTGGTGTGGAAGTCATCTGGGGTTTCATATTTACAGGTGTTTAACGTAACCTACTTTCCAACGTTTCGGGAAGACCAACCTCACATAATGCTGTTATAGTATATTGTAGGGGATATTAGAGAGACCTGTCTTAAATCAATTATGAAGTGTTTGTAGTCACTTGGCTAATTGTTATGTACTTGAGTGAAGACCCAAAAGCGGTTTTAACAGAAAACAGAGTTCTTTAATGAAAAAACAGGAATGGCATAAATCCTCTTCCAACGTAGTCAATGGAACAAAAGAACGTAGTATAATGCAGGATGCACCTGCCAGGCAGACTCCGACAGGATAGGACAAGGTGGAAGCAAACGGGACGACAGCTTGCTTCTGGCATCAAAAACACAAACAAGAATCAGACACTGAAAGTAGCAGGAACAGAGAGAGAAATAGAGACCTAATCAGAGGGGGAAGAGAGAACAGGTGGGAAAGAGTGGATGAGCTAGTTAGGGGAGATGTAGAACAGCTGAAGAATGAGAGACAGAGAAGGTAACCTAAAAAGACCAGCAGAGAGAGACAGAGTGAAGAGAAAGGACAGGAACAGACATAACAAGACATGACAGTACCCCCCCCACTCACCGAGCGCCTCCTGGCGCACTCGAGGAGGAAACCTGGCGGCAACGGAGGAAATCATCGATCAGCGAACGGTCCAGCACGTCCCGAGAGGGAACCCAACTCCTCTCCTCAGGACCGTACCCCTCCCAATCCACTAGGTACTGATGACCACGGCCCCGAGGGCGCATGTCAAAAATCTTACGAACCCTGTAGATGGGTGCGCCCTCGACAAGGATGGGGGGGAGGGACGAGCGGGGCGCGAAGAACGGGCTTAACACAGGAGACATGGAAGACCGGGTGAACGCGACGAAGATAGCGCGGGAGAAGAAGTCGCACTGCGACAGGATTAATGACCTGAGAAATACGGAACGGACCAATGAACCGCGGGGCCAACTTGCGAGAAGCTGACTTAAGGGGAAGGTTCTGAGTGGAGAGCCATACTCTCTGACCGCAACAATATCTAGGACTCTTGGTCCTACGCTTATTAGCGGCCCTCACAGTCTGCGCCCCATTACGGCAAAGTGCCGACCTGACCCCTTCCAGGTGCGCTCGCAACGCTGGACAAAAGCCTGAGCGGAGGGGACGCAGGACTCGGCGAGCTGAGATGAGAACAGCGGAGGCTGGTACCCGAGGCTACTCTGAAAAGGAGATAGACCGGTAGCAGACGAGGGAAGCGAGTTGTGGGCGTACTCTGCCCAGGGGAGCTGTTCTGACCAAGACGCAGGGTTACGAAAAGAAAGACTGCGTAAAATGCGACCAACAGTCTGATTGGCCCGTTCGGCTTGACCGTTAGACTGGGGATGAAAGCAGGACGAGAGACTGACGGAAGCCCCAATCAAACGGCAAAACTCCCTCCAAAATTGAGACGTGAACTGCGGGCCTCTGTCGGAAACGACGTCAGACGGAAGGCCATGAATTCGGAAAACATTCTCGATAATGATCTGAGCCGTCTCCTTAGCAGAAGGGAGCTTATCGAGAGGAATGAAATGAGCCGCCTTAGAGAATCTATCGACAACCGTAAGAATAACTGTCTTCCCCGCAGATGAAGGCAGTCCGGTGATAAAATCTAAAGCGATGTGAGACCACGGTCGAGAGGGAATGGGAAGCGGTCTGAGATGGCCGGCAGGAGGAGAGTTCCCAGATTTAGTCTGCGCGCAGACCGAACAAGCGGCGACAAATCGACGCGCGTCACGTTCCCGAGTGGGCCACCAGAAACGCTGGCGAATGGAAGCGAGCGTACCCCGAACGCCGGGGTGGCCGGCTAACTTGGCAGAGTGGGCCCACTGAAGAACGGCCGGACGAGTAGGAACGGGAACGAACAGAAGGTTCCTAGCACAAGCTCGCGGCGACGGAGTGTGAGCGAGTGCTTGCTTTACCTGCCTCTCAATTCCCCAGACAGTCAACCCGACAACACGCCCCTCAGGGAGAATCCCCTCGGGGTCGGTGGAGACCTCAGAAGAACTGAAGAGACGAGATAAAGCATCAGGCTTGGTGTTCCTTGAGCCCGGACGATAAGAAATAACAAACTCGAAACGAGCGAAAAACAGAGCCCAACGAGCCTGACGCGCATTAAGTCGTTTGGCTGAACGGATGTACTCAAGGTTCCTATGGTCAGTCCAAACGACAAAAGGAACGGTCGCCCCCTCCAACCACTGTCGCCATTCGCCTAGGGCTAAGCGGATGGCGAGCAGTTCGCGATTACCAACATCATAGTTACGTTCTGACGGCGATAAGCGATGAGAGAAAGACGCGCAAGGATGGACCTTGCCGTCAGAGAGAGCGCTGAGAAAGAATGGCCCCCACGCCCACCTCTGACGCGTCAACCTCAACAACAAACTGACTAGAGATGTCAGGTGTAACAAGAATAGGTGCGGATGTAAAACGATTCTTAAGAAGATCAAAAGCTCCCTGGGCGGAAACGGACCACTTAAAGCACGTCTTAACAGAAGTAAGGGCTGTGAGGGGAGCTGCCACCTGACCGAAATTACGGATGAAACGACGATAGAAATTAGCGAAGCCCAGAAAGCGCTGCAGCTCGACGCGTGACTTAGGAACGGGCCAATCAATGACAGCCTGGACCTTAGCGGGATCCATCTTAATGCCCTCAGCGGAAATAACGGAACCGAGAAAAGGGACAGAGGCGGCATGAAAAGTGCACTTCTCAGCCTTCACATAAAGACAGTTCTCCAAAAGGCGCTGGAGGACGCGTCGCACGTGCTGAACATGAATCGAGAGAGACGGTGAAAAAATCAGGATATCGTCCATGTAAACGAAAACAAAAATGTTCAGCATGTCTCTCAGGACGTCGTTAACTAGTGCCTGAAAGACAGCTGGAGCGTTAACGAGGCCGAAAGGAAGAACCCGGTATTCAAAGTGCCCTAACGGAGTGTTAAACGCCGTCTTCCACTCGTCCCCCTCCCTGATGCGCACGAGATGGTAGGCGTTACGAAGGTCCAATTTGGTGAAAAACCTGGCTCCCTGCAGGATCTCGAAGGCTGAAGACATAAGAGGAAGCGGATAACGATTCTTAACTGTTATGTCATTCAGCCCTCGATAATCCACGCATGGGCGCAGGGACCCGTCCTTCTTCTGAACAAAAAAACCCCGCTCCGGCGGGAGAGGAGGAGGAGACTATGGTACCGGCGTCGAGCGAAACCGACAAATAATCCTCGAGAGCCTTACGTTCGGGAGCCGACAGAGAGTATAATCTACCCCGGGGGGGAGTAGTTCCCGGAAGGAGATCAATACTACAGTCATACGACCGGTGTGGAGGGAGAGAAGTGGCCTTGGAACGACTGAACACCGTGCGCAGATCGTGATACTCCTCCGGCACCCCTGTCAAATCGCCAGGCTCCTCCTGTGAAGAAGAGACAGAGGAAACAGGAGGGATAGCAGACATTAAACAGGTCACATGACAAGAAACATTCCAGGATAGGATAGTATTACTAGACCAATTAATAGAAGGGTTATGGCGCACTAGCCAGGGATGACCCAAAACAACAGGTGTAAAAGGTGAACGAAAAATTAGAAAAGAAATGGTTTCGCTATGATTACCAGAGACAGTGAGGGTTAAAGGCAGCGTCTCACGCTGAATCTTGGGGAGAGAACTACCATCTAAAGCGAACAAGGCCGTGGGCTCCCTAACTGTCTGAGAGGAATGTCATGTTCCCGAGCCCAGGTCTCGTCCATAAAACAGCCCTCCGCCCCAGAGTCTATCAAGGCACTGCAGGAAGCAGATGAACCGGGCCAGCGGAGATGGACCGGAAAGGTAGTGCGTGATCCAGAAGGAGAGGCCTGAGTAGTTGCGCTCACCAGTAGCCCTCCTCTTACTGATGAGCTCTGGCTTTTACTGGACATGAGGTGACAAAATGACCAGCGGAGCCGCAGTAGAGACAGAGGCGATTGGTGATTCTCCGTTCCTTCTCCTTGGCCGAGATGCGGATACCCCCAGCTGCATAGGCTCAGCATCCGAGCCGGCGGAGGAGGGTGGCAGTGATGCGGCAGGTGGCAGTGATGTGGAGAGGGGAGCAACGGAGAACGCGAGCTCCTTTCCACGTGCTCGGCGACGAAGATCAAACCGTCGCTCTATGCGAATAGCGAGAGCTATTAAGGAGTCCAGACTGGAAGGAACCTCCCGGGAGAGGATCTCATCCTTAACCTCGACGAGGAGACCCTCCAGAAAACGAGCGAGCAAAGCCGGCTCGTTCCAGTCACTAGAGGCAGCGAGAGTGCGAAACTCAATAGAATAATCCGTTATGGATCGATTCCCCTGACATAGGGAAGACAGGGCCCTGGAAGCCTCCTCCCCAAAAACAGAACGGTCAAAAACCCGTATCATCTCCTCCTTAAAGTCCTGATACTGGTTAATACACTCAGCCCTCGCCTCCCAGATTGCCGTGCCCCACTCACGCGCCCGTCCGGTAAGGAGAGAAATGACGTAGGCGATGCGGGCTGCGCTCCTGGAGTAAGTGTTGGGCTGGAGAGAGAACACCACATCACACTGAGTGAGGAATGAGCGGCACTCAGTGGGCTCCCCAGAGTAACACGGCGGGTTGTTGATCCTGGGCTCCGGAGACTCGGAAACCCTGGAAGTGGGCGGTGGATCGAGGTGGAGTTGGTGAACCTGTCTTGTGAGGTCGGAGACTTGGACGGCCAGGGTCTCAACGGCATGTCGAGCAGCAGACAATTCCTCCTCGTGTCTGCCTAGCATCGCTCCCTGGATCTCGACGGCGGAGTGAAAAGGGTCCGGAGCCGCTGGGTCCATTCTTGGTCTGATTCTTCTGTTATGTACTTGAGTGAAGACCCAAAAGCGGTTTTAACAGAAAACAGAGTTCTTTAATGAAAAAACAGGAATGGCATAAATCCTCTTCCAACGTAGTCAATGGAACAAAAGAACGTAGTATAATGCAGGATGCACCTGCCAGGCAGACTCCGACAGGATAGGACAAGGTGGAAGCAAACGGGACGACAGCTTGCTTCTGGCATCAAAAACACAAACAAGAATCAGACACTGAAAGTAGCAGGAACAGAGAGAGAAATAGAGACCTAATCAGAGGGGGAAGAGAGAACAGGTGGGAAAGAGTGGATGAGCTAGTTAGGGGAGATGTAGAACAGCTGAAGAATGAGAGACAGAGAAGGTAACCTAAAAAGACCAGCAGAGAGAGACAGAGTGAAGAGAAAGGACAGGAACAGACATAACAAGACATGACATAATTACGATGCTGTGTGTATTTTTGTAAACCTCACATTTTCACTCACTTTTTTACTCTGACAAGATGGGAAACGCACTCAAACATACATGTTATTAAACCTTCTGGCGAGACAGCTGTAACTACATAACTCTTAATCACTTCGTTGTTCAATGCACTTTCAATTACTGAACATGTGTTTTATGGATGTATCTGAATTATAATACTGAAATGAACATCTGCCTCTTACTGACTTCCTGTGATGCTCTACTTGAGCATCTGCCTCTGAATGACTTCCTGTGATGCTCTACTTGAGCATCTGCCTCTGAATGACTTCCTGTGATGCTCTACTTGAGCATCCGCCTCTTAATGACTTCCTGTGATGCTCTACAAGAGCATCTGCCTCTTACTGACTTTCTGTGATGCTGCTCTACTTTAGAAGAGTGTGTAAAGACTAGAGAGTAGGCAGAAAGAAACAGATGTTTCTGATGACCCGCCTATAGGACGGCAACAAAGCCAGCATCTGAAAAATCACCACATAAAATTCAAAACAATGGGGGTTCCTCACACAATGAGTTTAAATCTAGCCCGGTGTATTGTCTATTGGGCTAAAGGGAGCTCTCAACATTATATTGTCTTCTTGACACTCACGTTGAATTAATTGTAGTCAACAGCTCTAAACCAGAACCACTGTTTTCAGAGGAGACGAAGTCAGACTCTCGCAGTGCATGTAATGTTGCCAATAACTAAATGGTACTGTATGTAGCTCAAGTGCTTTAACCGGGGAGGACATTGAATGACCTCTCTCTAGTTCGCTGAATGACCTCTCTCTAGTTCGCTGAATGACCTCTCTCTAGTTTGCTGAATGACCTCTCTCTAGTTCGCTGAATGACCTCTCTCTAGTTCGCTGAATGACCTCTCTCTAGTTCGCTGAATGACCTCTCTCTAGTTCGCTGAATGACCTCTCTCTAGTTTGCTGAATAACCTCTCTCTAGTTCGCTGACCATTGAGAGTCTTTACAAAAGGTTAGCAGAACAACAACTGAAGAAAGTAATATTTTCTCAATAACCTAGTCTTTGTTAGCAGAAACATTAAGTGACAAGAAATCCTAATGATGTCTAAGTTACTACCACTTTCTCCGATGTATCTACTGACCATTGGAGATGTTTGAGACATTACTCAATGAGTTACGCAGTTACTTTTTCCCAGTAATTGTTGCTATAAAAGACCATGTATAGTCTGTCAACTTATCTGGTAAAAGAAGGGTTTAATAAATAGATATAAGTAGTATTAGCAGTCTTAGTTTTGGTAGTAGTTTGGCACTACCTTTACCATTTTTCAAGTGAATATTATCGACGGAGTTCATCCTCTTGGCCATGTGAATCATCTTTGACTCTACCGTACGGAAGGAAGTCCTGCTGTTAAGAAGGGATTGACTGGGCAGAGCTAGACCAATAGGATTTACTGTAAATTACCTGTTGCTAAGCTCTCTGACAGGGATAGCGGTTTGTCAGGCAGGACCACCGGCTGTATGTCATCAGAATCATGAACATAATCGTCTGTCTGTCTGTCTCTGTCTGTCTGTCTGTCTGTCTGTCTGTCTGTCTGTCTGTCTGTCTGTCTGTCTGTCTCTGTCTGTCTCTGTCTGTCTGTCTGTCTGTCTGTCTGTCTGTCTGTCTGTCTGTCTGGCTGGCTGCAGGTAATCAACATTGATCCATCTAGTCACCAAGTCAGCCTCAACAACAGTGATCCACTCTGGGGAGGGAGTCCATACAGCCCATACAGCCAGCCCATCTCTCCTAACAGTGATCCACTCTGGGGAGGGAGTCCATACAGCCCATGCAGCCAGCCCATCTCTCCTAACAGTGATCCACTCTGGGGAGGGAGTCCATACAGCCCATGCAGCCAGCCCATCTCTCCTAACAGTGATCCACTCTGGGGAGGGAGTCCATACAGCCCATACAGCCAGCCCATCTCTCCTAACAGTGATCCACTCTGGGGAGAGAGTCCATACAGCCCATACAGCCAGCCCATCTCTCCTAACAGTGATCCACTCTGGGGAGGGAGTCCATACAGCCCATGCAGCCAGCCCATCTCTCCTAACAGTGATCCACTCTGGGGAGGGAGTCCATACAGCCCATGCAGCCAGCCCATCTCTCCTAACAGTGATCCACTCTGGGGAGGGAGTCCATACAGCCCATACAGCCAGCCCATCTCTCCTAACAGTGATCCACTCTGGGGAGGGAGTCCATACAGCCCATGCAGCCAGCCCATCTCTCCTAACAGTGATCCACTCTGGGGAGGGAGTCCATACAGCCCATACAGCCAGCCCATCTCTCCTAACAGTGATCCACTCTGGGGAGGGAGTCCATACAGCCCATGTAGCCAGCCCATCTCTCCTAACAGTGATCCACTCTGGGGAGGGAGTCCATACAGCCCATACAGCCAGCCCATCTCTCCTAACAGTGATCCACTCTGGGCTGGAGGCTGGTTCCAGGGGGAAATGCTGAAGGGATAAAATAATTATTCTTACCTTAGTCAACAGTCCCTGTCTGTCTCTTTACTCCCTAGTTGTTCTCCGTGCCACAATAATCCATCTGTGGTTTAACAAGATTAAAAATCCCTTTAAAATCTTGCTCCTTTCACCAATGTGTCTACTATCGACGGGGACAGATGGGCTGAGACGTAACGGAAGTTTATTGTCGTCTCGTCGAATGGCATATTAATAACATAAAACATGTTTCTATCATATCGGTCTGTACTGTAGAGAGACGAGTCTCCAGGGGACGTGGTGGTATTCAGTAGGACCCGCTAGGGGATCTAATGCAGACATGGGATCATCGAAGTACGAAAACCCTGATATTTATACATCTCCCCATGAGACGATTAGACCCATGTCTTATTTCATAGTACATAATATAGACGAGTGGTAAAGCAAGAATCCATTATTTACACTGGGCTCACAGTTTTCCAACGGTGGGCCATTTGTCACAGGAGGCACTGTGGCTTGTCAGGTTTGAATGTTGAGAAACGTTGTACTTTACCTACCGACAGACAGACAGACAGACAGACAGACAGACAGACAGACAGACAGACAGACAGACAGAGACGTTGGAAAACTGTGAATGTTGAGAAACGTTGTACTTTACCTACCGGCTCATTTAACAGGAGACCGTTCAGTTCTGGGTGCCTGTTTATTGGTCTCTCTGTAGTAAAACACTGTGTTAGTCTCTATAGTAAAACACTGTGTTACCGTCTCTATAATATACAGACTGTGTTAGTCTCTATAGTAAAGCACTGTGTTAGTCTCTATAGTAAAGCACTGTGTTAGTCTCTATAGTAAAGCACTGTGTTAGTCTCTATAGTAAAGCACTGTGTTAGTCTCTATAGTAAAGCACTGTGTTAGTCTCCATAGTAAAGCACTGTGTTAGTCTCTATAGTAAAGCACTGTGTTAGTCTCTATAGTAAAACACTGTGTTAGTCTCTATAGTAAAACACTGTGTTAGTCTCCATAGTAAAACACTGTGTTAGTCTCTATAGTAAAACACTGTGTTAGTCTCTATAGTAAAACACTGTGTTAGTCTCTATAGTAAAACACTGTGTTAGTCTCTATAGTAAAACACTGTGTTAGTCTCCATAGTAAAACACTGTGTTAGTCTCTATAGTAAAACACTGTGTTACCGTCTCTATAATATACAGACTGTGTTAGTCTCTATAGTAAAGCACTGTGTTAGTCTCTATAGTAAAGCACTGTGTTAGTCTCTATAGTAAAGCACTGTGTTAGTCTCTATAGTAAAGCACTGTGTTAGTCTCTATAGTAAAGCACTGTGTTAGTCTCCATAGTAAAGCACTGTGTTAGTCTCCATAGTAAAGCACTGTGTTAGTCTCTATAGTAAAGCACTGTGTTAGTCTCTATAGTAAAGCACTGTGTTAGTCTCCATAGTAAAGCACTGTGTTAGTCTCCATAGTAAAGTACTGTGTTAGTCTCTATAGTAAAGCACTGTGTTAGTCTCTATAGTAAAGCACTGTGTTAGTCTCCATAGTAAAGCACTGTGTTAGTCTCCACAGTAAAGCACTGTGTTAGTCTCTATAGTAAAGCACTGTGTTAGTCTCTATAGTAAAGCACTGTGTTAGTCTCTATAGTAAAGCACTGTGTTACAGTCTCTATAATATAACAGACTGTGTTACCGTCTCTATAATATAACAGACTGTGTTAGTCTCTATAATATACAGACTGTGTTAGTCTCCATAGTAAAACACTGTGTTACCGTCTCTATAATATACAGACTGTGTTAGTCTCCATAGTAAAGCACTGTGTTACCGTCTCTATAATATAACAGACTGTGTTAGTCTCTATAATATAACAGACTGTGTTAGTCTCTATAATATAACAGACTGTGTTAGTCTCTCTATAATATAACAGACTGTGTTAGTCTCTATATAATATAACAGACTGTGTTAGTCTCTATAATATAACAGGCTGTGTTAGTCTCTCTATAATATAACAGACTGTGTTAGTCTCTATAATATAACAGACTGTGTTAGTCTCTATAATATAACAGGCTGTGTTAGTCTCTCTATAATATAACAGACTGTGTTAGTCTCTATAATATAACAGACTGTGTGTTAGTCTCTATAATATAACAGACTGTGTGTTAGTCTCTATATAATATAACATACTGTGTTAGTCTCTATATAATATAACAGACTGTGTGGTAGTCTCTATAATATAACAGACTGTGTTAGTCTCTATAATATAACAGACTGTGTGTTAGTCTCTATAATATAACAGACTGTGTGTTAGTCTCTATAATATAACAGACTGTGTTAGTCTCTATAATATAACAGACTGTGTGTTAGTCTCTATAATATAACAGACTGTGTGGTAGTCTCTATATAATATAACAGACTGTGTGGTAGTCTCTATAATATAACAGACTGTGTGTTAGTCTCTATAATATAACAGACTGTGTTAGTCTCTATAATATAACAGACTGTGTGTTAGTCTCTATATAATATAACAGACTGTGTTAGTCTCTCTATAATATAACAGACTGTGTTAGTCTCTATATAATATAACAGACTGTGTTAGTCTCTATATAATATAACAGACTGTGTTAGTCTCTATATAATATAACAGACTGTGTTAGTCTCTATATAATATAACAGACTGTGTTAGTCTCTATATAATATAACAGACTGTGTGGTAGTCTCTATATAATATAACAGACTGTGTTAGTCTCTATATAATATAACAGACTGTGTTAGTCTCTATATAATATAACAGACTGTGTTAGTCTCTCTATAATATAACAGACTGTGTTAGTCTCTATAATATAACAGACTGTGTTAGTCTCTATAATATAACAGACTGTGTGGTAGTCTCTCTATAATATAACAGACTCTGTTAGTCTCTATATAATATAACATACTGTGGTAGTCTCTATATAATATAACAGACTGTGTTAGTCTCTCTATAATATAACAGACTGTGTTAGTCTCTATATAATATAACAGACTCTGTTAGTCTCTATATAATATAACAGACTGTGTTACTCTCTATAATATAACAGACTGTGTGGTAGTCTCTATAATATAACAGACTGTGTTAGTCTCTATAATATAACAGACTGAATTAGTCTCTATAATATAACAGACTGTGTGGTAGTCTCTATAATAAAACAGACTGTGTTAGTCTCTATATAATATAACAGACTGTGTTAGTCTCTCTATAATATAACAGGCTCTGTTAGTCTCTATATAATATAACATACTGTGTTAGTCTCTATATAATATAACAGACTGTGTTAGTCTCTATAATATAACAGACTGAATTAGTCTCTATAATATAACAGACTGTGTGGTAGTCTCTATAATATAACAGACTGTGTGGTAGTCTCTATAATATAACAGACTGTGTTAGTCTCTATAATATAACAGACTGAATTAGTCTCTATAATATAACAGACTGTGTGGTAGTCTCTATAATATAACAGACTGTGTTAGTCTCTATATAATATGACAGACTGTGTTAGTCTCTATATAATATAACAGACTGTGTTAGTCTCTATATAATATAACAGACTGTGTTAGTCTCTCTATAATATAACAGACTGTGTGGTAGTCTCTATATAATATAACAGACTGTGTTAGTCTCTATATAATATAACAGACTGTGTGTTAGTCTCTATATAATATAACAGACTGTGTTAGTCTCTATATAATATAACAGACTCTGTTAGTCTCTATATAATATAACAGACTGTGTTAGTCTCTATATAATATAACAGACTGTGTTAGTCTCTATAATATAACAGACTGTGTTAGTCTCTATATAATATAACAGACTCTGTTAGTCTCTATATAATATAACAGACTGTGTTAGTCTCTATATAATATAACAGACCATGTTAGTCTCTATATAATATAACAGACTCTGTTAGTCTCTATATAATATAACAGACTGTGTTAGTCTCTATAATATAACAGACTGTGTTAGTCTCTATATAATATAACAGACTGTGTTAGTCTCTATATAATATAACAGACTGTGTTAGTCTCTATAATATAACAGACTGTGTTAGTCTCTATATAATATAACAGACTCTGTTAGTCTCTATATAATATAACAGACTGTGTTAGTCTCTATAATATAACAGACTGTGTTAGTCTCTATATAATATAACAGACTGTGTTAGTCTCTATATAATATAACAGACTGTGTTAGTCTCTATATAATATAACAGACTGTGTTAGTCTCTATAATATAACAGACTGTGTTAGTCTCTATATAATATAACAGACTCTGTTAGTCTCTATATAATATAACAGACTCTGTTAGTCTCTATATAATATAACAGACTGTGTTAGTCTCTATATAATATAACAGACTGTGTTAGTCTCTATAATATAACAGACTGTGTTAGTCTCTATATAATATAACAGACTCTGTTAGTCTCTATATAATATAACAGACTCTGTTAGTCTCTATAATATAACAGACTGTGTGGTAGTCTCTATAATATAACAGACTGTGTTAGTCTCTATATAATATAACAGACTGTGTTAGTCTCTCTATAATATAACAGGCTCTGTTAGTCTCTATATAATATAACATACTGTGTTAGTCTCTATATAATATAACAGACTGTGTTAGTCTCTATAATATAACAGACTGAATTAGTCTCTATAATATAACAGACTGTGTTAGTCTCTATATAATATAACAGACTGTCTCTATAATATAACAGACTGTGTGGTAGTCTCTATAATATAACAGACTGTGTTAGTCTCTATAATATAACAGACTGTGTTAGTCTATATAACAGACTATAACTATAATATAACAGACTGTGTTAGTCTCTATAATATAACAGACTGTGTGGTAGTCTCTATAATATAACAGACTGTGTTAGTCTCTATATAACATAACAGACTGTGTTAGTCTCTATATAATATAACAGACTGTGTTAGTCTCTATATAATATAACAGACTGTGTTAGTCTCTCTATAATATAACAGACTGTGTTAGTCTCTATATAATATAACAGACTGTGTTAGTCTCTATATAATATAACAGACTAATATAACAGACTGTGTGTTAGTCTCTATATAACATAACAGACTGTGTTAGTCTCTATATAATATAACAGACTGTGTTAGTCTCTCTATAATATAACAGACTGTGTTAGTCTCTATATAATATAACAGACTGTGTTAGTCTCTATAATATAACAGACTGTGTTAGTCTCTATATAACATAACAGACTGTGTTAGTCTCTATATAATATGACAGACTGTGTTAGTCTCTATATAATATAACAGACTGTGTTAGTCTCTATATAATATAACAGACTGTGACCATGACTGTGTTAGTCTCTATATAATATAACAGACTGTGTTAGTCTCTATATAATATAACAGACTGTGTTAGTCTCTCTATAATATAACAGACTGTGTTAGTCTCTATATAATATAACAGACTGTGTTAGTCTCTATATAATATAACAGACTGTGTTAGTCTCTATATATAACAGACTATAACAGACTGTGTTAGTCTCTATATAATATAACAGACTCTGTTAGTCTCTATATAATATAACAGACTGTGTTAGTCTCTATATAATATAACAGACTGTGTTAGTCTCTATAATATAACAGATATAAATATAACAGACTGTGTTAGTCTCTATATAATATAACAGACTGTGTTAGTCTCTATATAATATAACAGACTGTGTTAGTCTCTCTATAATATAACAGACTGTGTTAGTCTCTATATAATATAACAGACTATATACAGACTGTGTTAGTCTCTATATAATATAACAGACTGTGTTAGTCTCTATATAATATAACAGACTGTGTTAGTCTCAGACTGTGTTAGTCTCTATAATATAACAGACTGTGTTAGTCTCTATAATATAACAGACTGTGTTAGTCTCTATAAATATAACAGACTGTGTTAGTCTCTATATAAACAGACTATAACAGACTGTGTTAGTCTCTATAATATAACAGACTGTGTTAGTCTCTATAATATAACAGACTGTGTGTAGTCTCTATATAATATAACAGACTGTGTTAGTCTCTATATAATATAACAGACTGTGTTATATAATATAACAGACTGTGTTAGTCTCTATAATATAACAGACTGTGTTAGTCTCTATAATATAATATAACAGACTGTGTTAGTCTCTATAATATAACAGACTGTGTTAGTCTCTATAATATAACAGACTGTGTTTAGTCTCTATAATATACAGACTGTGTTAGTCTCTATAATATAACAGACTGTGTTAGTCTCTATAATATAACAGACTGTGTTAGTCTCTAATAATATAACAGACTGTGTTAGTCTCTATATAATATAACAGACTGTGTTAGTCTCTATAATATAACAGACTGTGTTAGTCTCTATATAATATAACAGACTGTGTTAGTCTCTATATAATATAACAGACTGTGTTAGTCTCTATAATATAACAGACTGTGTTAGTCTCTCTCTATAATATAACAGACTGTGTTAGTATAATATAACAGACTGTGTTAGTCTCTATATAATATAACAGACTGTGTTAGTCTCTCTATAATATAACAGACTGTGTTAGTCTCTATATAATATAACAGACTGTGTTAGTCTCTATAATATAACAGACTGTGTTAGTCTCTATATAATATAACAGACTGTGTTAGTCTCTATAATATAACAGACTGTGTTAGTCTCTATATAATATAACAGACTGTGTTAGTCTCTATAATATAACAGACTGTGTTAGTCTCTATATAATATAACAGACTCTCTCTATAATATAACAGACTGTGTTAGTCTCTATATAATATAACAGACTGTGTTAGTCTCTCTATAATATAACAGACTGTGTTAGTCTCTCTATAATATAACAGACTGTGTTAGTCTCTATAAACAGACTGTGTTAGTCTCTATATAATATAACAGACTAGTCTCTATAATATAACAGACTGTGTTAGTCTCTATAAATATAACAGACTGTGTTAGTCTCTATAATATAACAGACTGTGTTAGTCTCTATAATATAACAGACTGTGTTAGTCTCTATATAATATAACAGACTGTGTTAGTCTCTATAAATATAACAGACTGTGTTAGTCTCTATATAATATAACAGACTGTGTTAGTCTCTATATAATATAACAGACTGTGTTAGTCTCTAGTCTCTATAATATAACAGACTGTGTTCTAGTCTCTATAATATAACAGACTGTGTTATATAATATAACAGACTGTGTTAGTCTCTATATAATATAACAGACTGTGTTAGTCTCTATATAATATAACAGACTGTGTTAGTCTCTATAATATAACAGACTGTGTTAGTCTCTATAACAGACTGTGTTAGTCTCTATATAATATAACAGACTGTGTTAGTCTCTATAATATAACAGACTGTGTTAGTCTCTATAATATAACAGACTGTGTTAGTCTCTATATAATATAACAGACTGTGTTAGTCTCTATATAATATAACAGACTGTGTTAGTCTCTATATAATAACAGACTATAACAGACTGTGTTAGTCTCTATATAATATAACAGACTGTGTTAGTCTCTATAAATATAACAGACTGTGTTATATAATATAACAGACTGTGTTAGTCTCTATATAATATAACAGACTGTGTTAGTCTCTATAATATAACATAATATAATATAACAGACTGTGTTTAGTCTCTATATCTCTATATAATATAACAGACTGTGTTAGTCTCTATAATATAACAGACTGTGTTAGTCTCTATATAATATAACAGACTGTGTTAGTCTCTATATAAACAGACTATAACAGACTGTGTTAGTCTCTATATAATATAACAGACTGTGTTAGTCTCTATATAATATAACAGACTATAATATAACAGACTGTGTTAGTCTCTATATAATATAACAGACTGTGTTAGTCTCTATAATATAACAGACTGTGTTAGTCTCTATATAATATAACAGACTGTGTTAGTCTCTATAATATAACAGACTGTGTTAGTCTCTATATAATATAACAGACTGTGTTAGTCTCTATATAATATAACAGACTGTGTTAGTCTCTATATAATATAACAGACTGTGTTAGTCTCTATATAATATAACAGACTGTGTTAGTCTCTATATAATATAACAGACTGTGTTAGTCTCTATATAATATAACAGACTGTGTTAGTCTCTCTATAATATAACAGACTGTGTTAGTCTCTATAATATAACAGACTGTGTTAGTCTCTATAATATAACAGACTGTGTTAGTCTCTATATAATATAACAGACTGTGTTAGTCTCTATAATATAACAGACTGTGTTAGTCTCTATAATATAACATACTGTGTGTTAGTCTCTATATAATATAACAGACTGTGTTAGTCTCTATATAATATAACAGACTGTGTTAGTCTCTATAATATAACAGACTGTGTTAGTCTCTATATAATATAACAGACTGTGTTAGTCTCTGTGTTAGTCTCTATATAATATAACAGACTGTGTTAGTCTCTATATAATATAACAGACTGTGTTAGTCTCTATATAATATAACAGACTGTGTTAGTCTCTATAATATAACAGACTGTGTTAGTCTCTATATAATATAACAGACTGTGTGTTAGTCTCTATAATATAACAGACTGTGTTAGTCTCTATAATATAACAGACTATAATATAACAGACTGTGTTAGTCTCTATAATATAACAGACTGTGTTAGTCTCTATATAATATAACAGACTGTGTTAGTCTCTATATAATATAACAGACTGTGTTAGTCTCTATAATATAACAGACTGTGTTAGTCTCTATATAATATAACAGACTGTGTTAGTCTCTATAATATAACAGACTGTGTTAGTCTCTATAATATAACAGACTAAAACAGACTGTGTTAGTCTCTCTATAATATAACAGACTGTGTTAGTCTCTATAATATAACAGACTGTGACTTTAGTCTCTATAATATAACAGACTGTGTTAGTCTCTATAATATAACAGACTGTGTTAGTCTCTATATAATATAACAGACTGTGTTAGTCTCTATAATATAACAGACTGTGTTAGTCTCTATATAATATAACAGACTGTGTTAGTCTCTATAAAATAACAGACTGTGTTGTGTTAGTCTCTATAATATAACAGACTGTGTTAGTCTCTATAATATAACAGACTGTGTTAGTCTCTATATAAACAGACTGTGTTATAACAGACTGTGTTAGTCTCTATAATATAACAGACTGTGTTAGTCTCTATAAATATAACAGACTGTGTTAGTCTCTATATAATAACAGACTGTGTTAGTCTCTATATAATATAACAGACTGTGTTAGTCTCTATATAATATAACAGACTGTGTTAGTCTCTATATAATATAACAGACTGTGTTAGTCTCTATAATATAACAGACTGTGTTAGTCTCTATAATATAACAGACTGTGTTAGTCTCTATATAATATAACAGACTGTGTTAGTCTCTATATAATATAACAGACTGTGTTAGTCTCTCTATAATATAACAGACTGTGTTAGTCTCTATATAATATAACAGACTGTGTTAGTCTCTATATAATATAACAGACTGTGTTAGTCTCTATATAATATAACAGACTGTG
Source organism: Oncorhynchus masou masou (assembly GCF_036934945.1). Taxonomy (NCBI): domain Eukaryota; kingdom Metazoa; phylum Chordata; class Actinopteri; order Salmoniformes; family Salmonidae; genus Oncorhynchus; species Oncorhynchus masou. The sequence continues at coordinate 87,517,697 of NC_088216.1, forward strand.
TTAGTCTCTATAATATAACAGACTGTGTTAGTCTCTATAATATAACAGACTGTGTTAGTCTCTATAATATAACAGACTGTGTTAGTCTCTATAATATAACAGACTGTGTTAGTCTCTATATAACATAACAGACTGTGTTAGTCTCTATATAATATAACAGACTGTGTTAGTCTCTATATAATATAACAGACTGTGTTAGTCTCTATATAATATAACAGACTGTGTTAGTCTCTATATAATATAACAGACTGTGTTAGTCTCTATATAACATAACAGACTGTGTTAGTCTCTATATAATATGACAGACTGTGTTAGTCTCTATATAATATAACAGACTGTGTTAGTCTCTATATAATATAACAGACTGTGTTAGTCTCTATAATATAACAGACTGTGTTAGTCTCTATATAATATAACAGACTGTGTTAGTCTCTATAATATAACAGACTGTTTTCGTCTCTATAATATAACAGACTGTGTTAGTCTCTATAATATAACAGACTGTGTTAGTCTCTATATAATATAACAGACTGTGTTAGTCTCTATATAATATAACAGACTGTGTTAGTCTCTATAATATAACAGACTGTGTTAGTCTCTCTATAATATAACAGACTGTGTGGTAGTCTCTATAGTAAAACACTGTGTTGCCGTCTCTATAATATACAGACTGTGTTAGTCTCTATAATATAACAGACTGTGTTAGTCTCTATAATATAACAGACTGTGTTAGTCTCTATAATATAACAGACTGTGTTAGTCTCTCTATAATATAACAGACTGTGTTAGTCTCTATAATATAACAGACTGTGTTAGTCTCTATATAATATAACAGACTGTGTGGTAGTCTCTATAGTAAAACACTGTGTTGCCGTCTCTATAATATACAAACTGTGTTAGTCTCTATAATATAACAGACTATAACAGACTGTGTTAGTCTCTATATAATATAACAGACTGTGTTAGTCTCTATATAATATAACAGACTGTGTTAGTCTCTATATAATATAACAGACTGTGTTAGTCTCTATATAATATAACAGACTGTGTTAGTCTCTATATAATATAACAGACTGTGTTAGTCTCTATATAACATAACAGACTGTGTTAGTCTCTATATAATATAACAGACTGTGTTAGTCTCTCTCTGTGTTAGTCTCTATAATATAACAGACTGTGTTAGTCTCTATAATATAACAGACTCTGTTAGTCTCTATATAATATAACAGACTGTGTTACTCTCTATAATATAACAGACTGTGTTAGTCTCTATATAATATAACAGACTGTGTTAGTCTCTATATAACATAACAGACTGTGTTAGTCTCTATATAATATAACAGACTGTGTTAGTCTCTATAATATAACAGACTGTGTTAGTCTCTATATAATATAACAGACTGTGTTAGTCTCTATAATATAACAGACTGTGTTAGTCTCTATATAATATAACAGACTGTGTTAGTCTCTATAATATAACAGACTGTGTTAGTCTCTATATAACATAACAGACTGTCTCTATAATATAACAGACTGTGTTAGTCTCTATAATATAACAGACTGTGTTAGTCTCTATATAATATAACAGACTGTGTTAGTCTCTATATAATATACCAGACTGTGTTAGTCTCTATAATATAACAGACTGTGTTAGTCTCTCTATAATATAACAGACTGTGTGGTAGTCTCTATAGTAAAACACTGTGTTGCCGTCTCTATAATATACAGACTGTTAGTCTCTATAATATAACAGACTGTGTTAGTCTCTATAATACAACAGACTGTGTTAGTCTCTATAATATAACAGACTGTGTTAGTCTCTCTATAATATAACAGACTGTGTTAGTCTCTATAATATAACAGACTGTGTTAGTCTCTATATAATATAACAGACTGTGTGGTAGTCTCTATAGTAAAACACTGTGTTGCCGTCTCTATAATATACAAACTGTGTTAGTCTCTATAATATAACAGACTGTGTTAGTCTCTATAATATAACAGACTGTGTTAGTCTCTATAATATAACAGACTGTGTTAGTCTCTCTATAATATAACAGACTCTGTTAGTCTCTATATAATATAACAGACTGTGTTAGTCTCTATATAATATAACAGACTGTGTGTTAGTTTCTCTATAATATAACATACTCTGTTAGTCTCTATATAATATAACAGACTGTGTTAGTCTCTATATAATATAACATACTGTGTTAGTCTCTATATAATATAACAGACTGTGTTAGTCTCTATAATATAACAGACTGTGTTAGTCTCTATAATATAACATACTGTGTTAGTCTCTCTATAATATAACAGACTGTGTGGTAGTCTCTATAATATAACAGACTGTGTTAGTCTCTATAATATAACAGACTGTGTTAGTCTCTCTATAATATAACAGACTGTGTTAGTCTCTATAATATAGCAGACTGTGTTAGTCTCTCTATAATATAACAGACTGTGTTAATCTCTCTATAATATAACAGACTGTGTTAGTCTCTATAATATAACAGACTGTGTTAGTCTCTATAATATAACAGACTGTGTTAGTCTCTCTATAATATAACAGACTGTGTTAGTCTCTATAATATAACAGACTGTGTGTTAGTCTCTATAATATAACAGACTGTGTTAGTCTCTATAATATAGCAGACTGTGTGTTAGTCTCTATAATATAACAGACTGTGTTAGTCTCTCTATAATATAACAGACTGTGTTAGTCTCTATAATATAACAGACTGTGTTAGTCTCTATATAATATAACAGACTGTGTTAGTCTCTATAATATAACAGACTGTGTGTTAGTCTCTCTATAATATAACAGACTGTGTGTTAGTCTCTCTATAATATAACAGACTGTGTTAGTCTCTATAATATAACAGACTGTGTTAGTCTCTATATAATATAACAGACTGTGTTAGTCTCTATAATATAACAGACTGTGTGTTAGTCTCTCTATAATATAACAGACTGTGTTAGTCTCTATATAATATAACAGACTGTGTTATAATATAACAGTCTCTATAATATAACAGACTGTGTGTTAGTCTCTCTATAATATAACAGACTGTGTTAGTCTCTATATAATATAACAGACTGTGTTAGTCTCTATATAATATAACAGACTGTGTTAGTCTCTATAATATAACAGACTGTGTGTTAGTCTCTCTATAATATAACAGACTGTGTGTTAGTCTCTCTATAATATAACAGACTGTGTTAGTCTCTATAATATAACAGACTGTGTTAGTCTCTATAATATAACAGACTGTGTTAGTCTCTCTATAATATAACTGACTGTGTTACTCTCTATAATATAACAGACTGTGTTAGTCTCTATATAATATAACAGACTGTGTTAATCTCTCTATAATATAACAGACTGTGTTAGTCTCTATAATATAACAGACTGTGTGTTAGTCTCTCTATAATATAACAGACTGTGTGGTAGTCTCTATAATATAACAGACTGTGTGGTAGTCTCTATAATATAACAGACTGTGTTAGTCTCTCTATAATATAACAGACTGTGTGTTAGTCTCTCTATAATATAACAGACTGTGTGGTAGTCTCTATAATATAACAGACTGTGTGGTAGTCTCTATAATATAACAGACTGTGTTAGTCTCTATAATATAACAGACTGTGTGTTAGTCTCTATATAATATAACAGACTGTGTGTTAGTCTCTATAATATAACAGACTGTGTTAGTCTCTATATAATATAACAGACTGTGTTAGTCTCTATATAATATAACAGACTGTGTGTTAGTCTCTATGATATAACAGACTGTGTTAGTCTCTCTATAATATAACAGACTCTGTGGTAGTCTCTATAATATAACAGATTCTGTTAGTCTCTATATAATATAACAGACTGTGTTAGTCTCTATATAATATAACAGACTGTGTTAGTCTCTATATAATATATAAGACTGTGTTAGTCTCTATAGTAAAGCACTGTGTTACCGTCTCTATAATATACAGACTGTGTTAGTCTCTATAATATAGCAGACTGTGGTAGTCTCTATAATATAACAGACTGTGTGGTATTCTCTATAATATAACAGACTGTGTTAGTCTCTATATAATATATAAGACTGTGTTAGTCTCTATAATATAACAGACTGTGTTAGTCTCTCTATAATATAATAGGTTGTGTGTTAGTGTTGTAAACTGGCATCAATGACAGTATATTGGGTGTTATATAAAGTCCACACAGTAGCTTTAATAGCTGATCTGATAGCATTTGTCTTATTTCAGGTTT